>NW_026623493.1:190004-192242 GCF_030028575.1 Malurus melanocephalus | reverse complement strand
TTGTACCACATATGAATTGCCAAAGCAAATGTCCACTTTAACAACTTTGCTAMCAAGTTTTTCTCTTATTTCATAAAYTTTAAGTTGGTCCAYAATAAGCCACRCTGGGTATTAATCCATGYAAACATGTCCAGTACAAGACTAGCGTTAACAAAAACAGGAAAAAGTACAACTTGGGACACTATTCTTGCACACACAAGTGCAACTCCAGAACACCATCTCTTGTTCTTCAAATGCAATAGTGCTGAAAGATCAAGATGCAAACTAGTCTTTTTTACAGATCCTTTATAGYTCATTTGGAGAAGAAAACAAACTTACTAAAATCTCTCTAATTCAAGACATATCTTATTACTTGGAAATCCAATCAAACCCAYCTCTGAAACTACCATTTTAGGGTAAAAGTACTGGATTTAACAGATCAAGCRTTACCCATTCTAGTCTGATGAGTCCCATCAGCTTTGATATACAATTATAATAAAAAAACCATGCAAATCTTTCAATGTCTGGATGCAATACACAGAGTTTTTCAGAGAATTACCTAAGAATTGATATAAATTTATCTTCCGTCTTCCTTGCCAAATACATGACAAACTATCAGAGATTAAAAATCTATTATGTTTAAATCTGAATTACATTCTAGAGCTTTAATGAAAAYACGAACCTGTAACATCCAAAATATTAATGTATTAATGACTACATGGAAATATGTAATTTATATATAAATAAATAAAATTATATGCAACTGGGATACTCAAATACCCAAATGGGATACTCAAATAACAGAGTACCTTCTCACTGCTTCTAGCACAGAGTATCACAGTAACTCAGATTAGAATAGTTTCTTTCACATAGTGCCTACCTGASTCTGGAAACTGTGAATGTTGTTAGTTTAACATATCAAAATAATTACTGGCTTCACCTTCATTTTACATTTCCTCTTTATGCTACAATCCTTGGAAAGCTGGCAGGCTATCTTCACTTGGACTATAAATCCGTATCCCATTACAGATCTGGGAAGTGAGGAATGCTTGTTTTTAAGGGTRTTCTTGTCAAGGAATCAGTTCCATGGTGCTATGCCTTTATATCTCAACACAATATAACACAGAAATATTGAAACTGATTTTATGCTATTAAGCTTTATGATCATTTTAAGTCAAGCAGCATGAAGAATACTGACACCAGRGAGGTAAATCTGTCCTAGCCATATAAGAGCACACATACAAACATGCTTCCACATAAACAAACCCCCAGGCACCGTACTTTTTCTGAAAACTTAGTCCTCAGAAGATCTGCTCACTGTTCAACTCTTCACAATCTGATTACTAAAATACTGACATACTTACATAGCCCAAAGAATATACATAGAAGATAAACAGAACTGAAGACCTTTCATAAGTAAGATGATGCGTGGTCTCTTCCATAAATGACAAAAGGGAATAATAGGAACAAATATCATCTGCACTCTTTTGTCTTACTAAGATCTCCATTATGGATTATACGGTTAACWGAAATATGAAATTGCTACTCAGACAAAAACAATTTTTAATGTTATAAAACTGTCAGCTTTCTAAAATGGTCATGCTTCAAAAAAAAGCATTATTGGTGTTCTTTGTCAGTTTTAGCAGGATGACATTGAGTGAGATCAGTAATTTCATTGGTGGAAAGGGTTATACCAATTACTACAAGGATGTTTCACTTATCAAAACAAGGTCTAAATAAATACATAAATAGCCAGTCAGATAGCATAATTCAACAGATCTTTCCCATCATTGTACTTTTATCAAATGTGTCACTGGAGCAAAATAATACTAGCAAATAAAACCCCAAAATGCATAAACTATGCCAATAATCAGCCACAGATAAAGGGTCCAGAGCTATTCAAACAGAATTTGCAGTACTGTGTGGACATTTCTTAACTGCTACTTAAAGTTTAATACAGATCATTTTAAAAGAAAGATTATTCTTTTAGTGGAATCCAGTAAAAATATCTTCTTGGCAACCATACCATTCTCTTTCTCTTTGATATAACAGTGCTTTAGCCATTTCAAAAAGGCTTCTTCTGATAAATAATTTACAAATCTCCACATATCATTCAAATCCAGGTCCAAAATCTCATCTATCTTTCCAAGATTTTTTTTTGCTCTAGGAAAAGACATGGCCATTAGCCAACATTCATTTACTTCCCTATTTCAAACACCGCCCCCCCCCTCTTTTTTTTTTTTTTTTTTTTTTTTTTTT
>NW_026623493.1:154868-189575 GCF_030028575.1 Malurus melanocephalus | reverse complement strand
ATGTGCAATGACACATTTCATATCACTACTAATTTAGAAATAACACCATATACCATTAGTTAAACTCGTGCAGTTTCCATGTCCAAAGMCTTAGAAGTCATTTATGTAACAGTAAATAATTTTGTTTATTTGAATGACTCACAGCTATCCTTTCTGAGAAGTTAACAGGCTTTGCCACTGAATAAAATCAGTCCTTTGTAAAAGTTCAGCTGGACTTCTGTTACCTTATGCCAGAACTTGTCTCAAAACCATGGCCCAAAATAACATTTCTTTTCCTATGCAGCTTCCGTGCTTGTGGAATTCATATGCTTATTTATAATTTATAAATTATAARTTTATTTATAATTACCATGAAATTCTTAGAACATCCTAAATGCTTTAATACCCTACCCCCAAAAAAGTCATGTTAGGTCCTGTAAAGTTTTACTTTACTTTCTTTTTGAATATGCAAAGTTATCCAAAACTATAAATCCCACTCAAAGCAAGAAGATTACTATTTTCATTGCTATAGAACTCCAAGGTTTTAAACAGATTGTTGGAAAATTGTTAGGCACTAGCTGTGTACACACAATTAYGGTTTTAAGTGCTAGTCTCATTAAGTGTTATACACACATTAAAAGAAATTAAAAGTTTCACACACACTCCCAAAAAATCTGACTAGTAAGTCAAAAACCTCAACTGTTCACCTTTGCAACTGTCCCTCCATGCCTTTCTAGAATCACCTCACATCATCTGAGGACCTGCTGGAAAACACATCCATAAGTGTGATACCGGAACATTAGATCTCTGTTATCGTCTGAACAGAAACAGCATGTAAGCAATTACAGGGTTAACARGATAGAGGAGGAAATTTTACTGAAAACTGAAGCTGCCATGATCTTCAATACAGATCCACTGTCCTGGTCCCAGCCTATTTACAGCCTTAGGAAGGAMAGAAGCAGCAAGCTTTCTCAGAATACCTACATTTTCACAAAGTACCTGCAAGGGCTAAAGGGCTATCTGCACTCCTTTTATTTCCTTTTTTTTTCAGCCATGGTTTGAAAAAAAAAAAGAAGTCTTTGAACAAAAAATATCACCAGTAACACTTCTAAATACTGTTTTTTAAATACTAATATTGAAAAGCAAAAGCTTAATCAGTGACAGGTACTGATTTCTGTTTCAGCAACTGGAGCAGCTGCCCTTGGTCACAGGCAAGACAAGCACAGGGAGTACTTTCAGCTGCAATCCCTTTCCTGCACCCATTCTGCATGTGTGAATAAACAGTTTACTTTCCACATCTGAAAAAAAATCACCACGTTTCAGGAACTAGTTACTCTGATTTTTTAAAACAACTTGGTAACTATTCAGTAACTCCCAGGTTAGTCCTACAGGCCCACAAAGTATGGTAAACAGCACACACTAACTCAAATGATGGCAAACACATCTTGACAGACAGAAGTGGGGAAATATTACACCTGCTACAAAACTTAATGTAGCAGCTATGCATCAAAGAGCACAAAGTGAAAGCTGGAACAAGGGCAGTTCAAAAAGGAGAGGACTGACCAGAGAGTGAACTTGCTTTACTGCACCTTTAAGTCAATTAACTGCATAAGTGGTGTGAGTTGAGCAAGTGCCAGAGTCTGAAACTTCTCTTCCCCCCAAAGTTTATCATCCCTGCTAGAATGCAGCTTCACATGCCTTTTTTTTTTTTTTTGTATTTTTTTTTTTTGTATAAAACTCATTTTCTTACTACACAGGCTTTCTCTGCTCACGTCTCCCTCCTGTACTTTGAAAAGGTATGTCTCTATGGGCTTTGTGATATACAATATGGCCAACAGAGGTACCTAGAATTATASAAGAAGGGTGAGTTTAAAATCTTTCCTGTCCTCTTGGATTCACACACCCCATCTAACTGTAACAGTAATACTAGATTAGCTTAGACTTAATTAGCTGCACATTAACCAACCTGCATTTATGTTTTGTCTGTAGTTTACATCCACTGGAAATTTTAAAATTCCACTTTCTGTTGGAAAACCACTGCCCAAAGCAAGCACAGGAGACATCTAGAGAAGGATGCAAAGCAGCAGCTCAAAAATACAGCTAAGTCTCCCAGTCCTCTGGAGGCTCAGCTTTCATTTCCAGCAGAATGAATCTAAAGCCTCTCCACTCACAAAAGCGAGGCTTTCCAGCTACAGTCCAATAGACACAAAGGACTGCTGAAGTCAATCTGAAAACAACCCTTGGATATGTGTAGGCCCTGCTACTGTTACAGTCAACAAACTCTAATATTTTATTTATTTAAATTGTATCCCATCCATGATCTTGTGTTAATCTCCATGTGCCAGGGTTTAACCACAGCTGGCAACTCAGCTCCACACAGCTGCTCGCTCATTGCCCCCACATGGGGATGGGGGAGAGAATCAGAAGAGTAAAAGTGGRAAACTCATGGGATAAGATAAAGRCAGTTTAATAGCCAAAGCAAAAGCAACACAGAGAAGCAAAGCATAGCAAGGAATTCAYGCTCCCCTGTCCATGGGCAGGCAGGTGCTCAGCCATCACCAGGAGAGCAGAGCCCCTTCACATGTAATGGTTACTTYGGAAGACAAACMCCATCACCCTGTGCTGGTGTACCCCACTGCTGCCTTCCTACCTCCACTTTAAATACTGAGTATAACATTTCATGGTATGGAACAACCCTTTGGTCAGTTGAGATCAACTGTCCTGCTTAGGTACCYTCCAAGATTCCTGTGTACCTCCACCCTCCACAGGTGGGAAGATGTGAGAAGCAGAAGGTGCCTTGACTCTGTGTAAACACTGCTYAGTACTAACAGAAACTATCCCTGCATTACCAACACCATTTCCAGCACAAACCCAAAATATAGAACTATAGTAGCTCCTTTAAAGAAAAAAAAATTCTGCCCTAATCAATAACAGCACACTCTGGTAGCACTACGAAAGAAAGGCAGCTTTTCCCTCCTGAATGGGAAGGAATTTGTTTTTCAGTTTGTAGATTTCCTGCTTTGGTCCTGCACTGAGACCAAACAACTGAAAAACKTATTCACCTTTCCACTGTAATAGTCAGAATGTTTTTAAAGAATAAAAAGTTCTGTAGCCAAGGCTATTAATATAACTGGGCTATAAAGAAGGCTATCCTCAAGTTCTCTTATGCATTCTCCACTCTGAGAGTAGAGCCCAGCTACAGAACCTGCCACTACAAGATACTTTTGCAAACTAACTACCAGTKGATCAATAGCTCAAGCTGTAAACACATCCTGTACACACTGCAGTTTTCTCTTTGCATCTTCCTGTAGTTCTGATGGCCATCACCTACATTGTATAAACATAACCTTGGTCCAAGCAGTCTTCAGACTTCCTGAAATTCAATCTTCAATGGTTTTGAAAGGAAAAGACCAAGGGAAAAAAGTTATTTTAGCACKTTTCAGCTATGTTATTAATACCTGTGGCAATACAGCTCCTTCAGGAATACACATCTATAAGTTGTCTCTATCAAACAGATGAAACTGAACAGACCATGCAACATCAGTACTGCATGTAGGCAATTGCACATTCAACTACAACTGGCTTTGCCTCCWTCCTTCACCTTCTGCAAGGTACCCTTGGGAAATTAATTCAAAACACATTTCTAAGTTAGCTTTTATATAAAGATAACTCAGTTCCATTTTCTTGACACCTAAGACATAGAAAACTTTYCTCTTCAGACTGATCTGAAATGGTATTTCAGTAACACTTAAATTTTAAGGCGCTCCAAATTTTTAAATTTGAAACTTTATCTTTTCTGCTCCCTTGCTTGCCTACTAAGAGACCAGCAACTGGTTGAAAATCTGAACAGCCTTATATCCAGTTTCTGGCTAAAAGACTTCTTCTTTTSTATGTCTGTGTTTGTTAAATTCAATCTCAACTCTTCAATCTGGCACACGAAACAATCTCAAGTGTACCAACAAGCTTGCTTCTCTTCGTTCCCTTTCCAAGCAGTTCATTGACTCCCACAGACCAAAGTGAAATCACAACTGCAGATCCAACCAAGCAGATCATCCACAAGTTGTGTTACTCTTTACAYACCTATCACCAGTTGCATAATGCCATATCTTCTAAATGACACCTTTTCATTTTATGTTGCTCAAACTTTCTATTCCAAAGYAGTGAGTTCTTGTTCTTCCTGTCTCAAAACTCAATTCCTGAAATGCACCTAAATGTCTCAAGAACATCACACATTTGTTACTCACCATGCACCCTTGATAACAAAAATTATGTACTTCAATTCTCACCTTCAAGTACACTTCTAGAGGTAAAGTTCACATTTAGAGGTAAAGTTCATAAGGTATCTACCTTTCTACAACCCTGCTCATTGCTTGCTAATTTCCACAATGTCTTCTTTATCTCRGTTTCTTCATATGCTTAAGAGACTTCCAAACATGGTATCCACTTGTCTTTGTCACGTGTATACACAGTTGTTCAAATGGGATTGTGTTTTCCAGCTCCAAATTTTATCTTTTACTGCACTGCAACTAGAGTCAAGTAGGTGACTACTGTCAAGTAGGTGACACAGGTAACCACGTGGTAAGCAGTGGCACAATTCACAGACCACGACAYCATGGTCGGTTCAACCTTTACATTCTTTGAGGAAAGCTACTGTTTTGCAGMAGATTAAATAAACTCCAGTATGAAAAGCACAAGCTTCATTGCCATGATATTATGTTTACTCAGATGTTTGTATATATGCATATTTTTATCCATAACTTATTACCAAAGTCATCCTACATAAATGCGTATAATGTTTGCAGTGTGGCACAGGATAATTATTAGTTGTCTTGATGCTAATTGCTCAGGGAAAATGTTTAATTGCATATTAAATTGATCATATGCATATTTTATCTAGTTTACTCTTTGGGGCAAATTTACTGTCAGCATGATCTAGATTTGAATAGCAGTATACTAAACACAGAAGCAAGGCTTTTTGAAATTGTGTTTCAAATGCAACGTGTTTTAAATGCAATTCTAAATCAAATAAGCAGAGCCCTATTCTACTCCAAGATGAAGTAGGTGAATTTCTCCATAAAGAGAAGATAAAGGCAAGATAAATCCTGCCTAGTCGCCTCATAGAGAGTAAAATATGAGAGAAGGAAAAAATACAACAATCAAAGCAAAATTATTATGGCTACAAATTCCAGAACTTGATATGGAATTACAAGAGAACTATTTCTTTAGATTTCTTCCACTGATATGATCAGAAAATAGAAGCTTTAACTAGAGAGCATTTATGGGTTTGTTTTTTTTTGTGTGCATTTTGGGTTTTGTTTAAAAAATACTTAGTTTTAACTCAGGCATATACCTTGACATGCTTTCTGCTGAATTATTTCAAAAGCAAAAGCATCATAAATTATATCACTGTAAATAACACAGCCACTTATCTTATCAAAGCCCAAATAGTAGAAAAATGACATGGCTAAGCTCACATTCCTATAGGCAACAAGCGGCAGCAGCTTGACCATTGAACTTTTGCTTTTTAGTCACTGGTTTCTATCTAGTAAAAAACACTGATACAAAGATACTTCTCTACCAGGTGACTACAAAGTAATACAAGAAATGAAAATCAACTTATTTATCCATTTATTTATTTAAAAATTAAGTAATTCCTGGTCTCCTTTCTGAAGTGACAGAATACTGGACAAACAGCTGATTAAATGCTAACAGCTTCATTTCTTTTTTTCCCCTGACAGGAACTGAACTTTATTCTTGAGAGAAGAAAAGCAGTTTATTCAACAGCCAAGACACTGAAATCACTTGCAGGCATTTACCTTTAAAAGCCATTGCTCAAGACACAAAGCCATTGAAAATCTGCCAGCTTTGTAAAGTACATACAGTCCATTTTATACAAGACCTGGGAGAGCAGCATTTTCTGCTTGACCATGTGCTGAAATCCAGGGCAGAGGATAATAAAGGTGAATAGCCATGGTAGCCCTTTACCCCAAGGAGTTACCTAAGAGGTTGACACTTCCAACAAATGAAACAGATTGCTTTGTCAGTCCCTGCTTCTTTATATGTATAGATCATGTYCAATGCTGTCAAGAAATTACAACCCTCCAAATCAAAAAGCAATTTCATAATTAAAAACCCAGATCACTATAGTTCATTTTACAAACAGAGTAAAATAATCTCCCTTAGAATATAATAAAGCACAGCTAACTAGCCATGTGATGCAAACCAGAGCTCAAACAGCTCAGAACAAAACCAGTAAACATTTCACAGAAATAGAGTTTTTCTTAGAAAGGCTTTCAAGTAGCCTATTATAGAAAATTAAATGGAAGTCCCTTGAAGGAAAGGGGCTGAAAATTTGTCTTAAGTATTACATTTAAACTGGGGGACTGGGGGGGGAGAAAGGCGAATTAAAAAAAATTATTGCAGCAACTTGTATTGCGTGGTTTTTAGAAACACATCCAATAAGGCTCTGAAGCACTGGTTTCAATTTATCTTCTACACTATTTCCAAGTATTAAAGTCTGTGAAACCCATGAGGCCATTCTCTGTCCTACCAATAATATTAAATTGCCATGCTACTCAAGGAAAACATGAATTCTAGCATCAGCATTTGTGCAAAAGGACACAGAAAGGACAGGAGAAGGGTCATAATGTTCATTAAGTCAGCAGCTTGTTGACTGTAATTTTGTGAGGGATCTTTAAATTGCACTTCCAAGGTAGTTATGCTGTGCTTCACATACAGCAATTGTACTGCTGATAGCCCAGAGATGGTGATAAGCAACTTCACACTCCAACAAAARGGAAAAGCCAAAGGAAAGAACRAATTAAGAAATCATCACTTAGCAAATCCATCTAACAGTACCCTTGGACCATATCCAAGTTTGAAATTGAGGTCTTCTAGAATCAACCTCCTTTCAASTTTGACAGGAAGCAGTTCCTGTTCCATGTTCACTTCCACCCAGTAAAAGAACYGACCAATTAAATAAACTGCATCTACAGCACCATCCACACTTAAGGACACTGGCCATTAAAATAAAACTCTCACCAGTAATACTCAAACTCCTTCTACTGCAAGTTTTGTGCAGTGGAACTGCAAAACCACTTTTTTCAATCTAATTCCAAGTGAGTGCAGAGCAGGGTTACAGGTTGCATTGTCAAGACACAATGATAAACTCATTAAAACATACTGCAGGAATCCACTTCATAACAAAACTTTTTGTGCAAACATTTTTCCCTTGCCTCTTCCTTCACACACAGGAGAAAATGCGGAAAATGGAAATGGAGAAGCAGCATGACAAGAACTACCCTCTATAATTCACTGAAAAAGTCTTTAGGACTGGATTAGCCTGTAAGACGAAGAGACAACTAAACAACTCACTTTTATATTTCACTTTTTCACTTTGAGCATGCACTATTCAGCTGTTTTAGCACTGACAGATAAATACAACAAAAATCTGATCCTTGCAATGAAGCCTGCTATTCTGATTCCTACAGAAAACATATTTCAGGCTCTCACATAGTCTAATAWAAGAAAAATACCTCCCTTAACCAGTCTGAAGTACCAAGTAGATAATGGATCCTGAGACACAACCAGAAGATTGACTATACTGCTGTTTCTTAACAGTCTAAATAAAATTATTATTTACAACTCTTGTCTGTTGGTGCCTTAACTTTCCTGTATTTAAAGTACTTACAACTAAACATCTAAACAAGTCAATTTACTGGAAACAAAAAATTATATATGGTGTTTTCTAATGGGAAAGCTAACTTAAATGAGTAATTTCATTTAGATGGGCACAGCGTATCTCCTTTAAATTTGCAAAAAACAAGGATTTGTGAAATACAGCACTTCAATGATGTAAATCACAAGTTTTAAAGAAGACAAAAAAAAGTTTTGAAAACTACTTGTCTAAAACATCTCACTTCCACAATAGGTTATAAAACACTCCATATAGCCTAATCCACAGAAGAAGCCTTTTCTCTCTCTGTCTCTCTCTGTCTGTACTTTGAGGCTTACAATAAAACSTAGAATTAAAACCTTAATTACTAGCAACAAGTCTTAATAAAGAAGTCAACATCTGAAAGGTTCAACATCTATACTTTCAAATTTTCAGATTATAACCTAAATCCACTGGGATATATATTTTTTTTGGTGGAGGGGGAGAAAAGAAAAAGCTCTGCACCATAAATAATAGAGAAAGCTCCCTCCAGACTTCAAAATTCTGCTGAGATCTTGACTCCACTGCCATGAGACCTGTGCCACTCATGTCCATATAGTTCAGATATAACATATCACTGCCCCATTTTTTAACTTCTGSCAAATTTCTCTTTGAGTATGCCATTTAAAGCGTGCTCAGCTTTAAGCAAACAACTATAAATTTTACAATTTGGGGAAAAAGGAATACCTGCAGCTCAAGCTCGTTTCCTTTAAAAAAAATACGAGGTTCACATTAAGYGACCAATAAAAAAGACATACATTTCATGCTCCAAATGTGAACAGGTAATGTATAGAATAGTTAATACAAAGCACTCTGAAGTTACTTGATCCGACTTCTACCCCTGCCAAATAAATAAAAAATATGATCTAGTTATTCCACACACCAAAATAGTTTCATGRTAGGCTAATTAATCATGAACATAACTTTTCAGACATTACATAATTTCACAGACTTGCTTATAGCTCCTGCCAAAGAAAACAACAGTTTGAATAAGAAATAAATCTACACTTGAAGAGAGATGACAGTGACAAAACATGACGATAGTAGGAAAAAGAGGGGGGAAAGGAAGGGGAAAGTATTAATATTGCAAAAGTCCCCCTGTACAACTTTATTACTCAAAACATAGCAAAGCTTAAAAGCCAAARCACATGAATCAAGCAACTGAAACCAACTTTTCACTCTAATCTTTCTTACTTCCTTAAAATTGCAGACTATTTCTGGAAATCATGTTTTATAGAACTTGAGAAACAAACCTAAACCACACAACTTATTCTGTGGCACTTATCTGGGATCAGGCATCTCTTTCCAACAGCCATGGGTTTATTTCTTGTTCGGGACACATCTAGTAGCACTCTGACCAAGCACAGGTCACTTTTATACCCCAAAACAGTCTCAGATCTAGTCTCAGATCTACATTTTCAACCTGCCCATAAATTAATATTTGATTAATTCAAACTATATRTTAAAGAAAGTCAGATATAAAGAAATGTAAAAATCAATTTGTCTTGGTAATGTACTTTTAATCCCCTTTGTAGGCCCGTCTGATAATGAATACAAACACCAAATGGCCAGGGCACTCCAACTGATACAKTAAGACTATGCAGGCAGACACAACTGTTCATTTAGGAAGTCAAGASATTTCTACTCAAGGGAAAATAAGCTCTCAAAATGTCCCCCCCAATCCTCTATGAGTGACACTCCACACAATCTGCAGATTTATATTCTTTTTAATTGTATCATTGCAATTCAATGATTTAGTATCCATCTCAGAACAATTGTAAGTTTGACAGTTATTCACTGAAGTTTATTGTTCAAAGAGTGCTGGAAAAGACTGGTGAGAACCAGTAATTTCGTTATGTGTCATGCCCCCTTGCCACATCTGAAGTAAGGTGAACAACATCTCCGTATCATAAGCCACCAGTAGAGAACACAACAGCTGTAAGCAAAAGCTGCTGTCAATACTGTGATTCTGTGAGTGTTTCCTAACCATCTCTCCCAGAAACTCAGGAGAAAGAAGGAGCACTGGAACACCCCCAAAACATCAGCTTTAATTAGGAGATCTTTCATTCACTGACACCATTCTCCTTCACAATAACTACAGACAAAACCCACAGGTACAGAAGTAAGTAAAATATGTTTTACTTTTTTTTTGTGTCTTACCTTCTTCAGGAGCAAGAGCACATTACAAGAGTATTATTCTACGTYTTAAGACTTCTATTTCCTAGAAGTGATGCTTYCCTGCTTATTAYCACAGTTAATCATGCAGTACAGTCACTAATCCAGGACTGTTTTCTAGGAAAAACCAAAACTTTTATTAAGACATCTGCCCTGCTCATCTGAATTTGAAGAATCATAGAATGRTTTGGGTTGGAAGGGACCTTAAAGATCATGGATTTCCAACCCTTTCCACTCGGGGGGCAGGGATGGTGGTGCTGTGTGTGTGTTTCACCAGACTACGTCGCTCCAAGYCCCATCCAACCTGGTCTTGAAAACTCACAGGGATGGAACATCCCAAACTTCTCTGAGCAACTWGTTCAAATTCTTCACCACCCTCACAGTAAAGAGCTTCTTTCTAATATCTAAACCTTACTCTGACCATTTCAGTTGAACTTGCTTTTAATCCTTTTAATTCAAAGTGATTACCCCGTGTAAGGGGGGATGTCACTACACATCCTTGTAAGAAGTCCCTCTCCAGCCTTCCTATAGGCCCCTTTATGGACTGGAAGGTGCTGTACAGTCTCCCCAGAGCATTTGCTTTTGCAGGTGGAACAAGCCCAACTCTCTCATCCTGTATTTGTAGGAGAGATGCTCCAGYCTCCTGAGCATCTTCATGGTCTGCTGACCAGCATTCTCTAGAGGATCTGCACTGCTTGGAGGGGGAAAGGTGGAATGAAAGCATAATGGAATACTGAAGTCATCATCTTAGGGAAAAGGTATTCCCCATACAAACTTATACGTACTCCTAGAAACCAGTATCGCTTAAGATGAATGACTTTTCACCAGAATGCATCTGGTCAATCTTCTCTGAACACACCATGAAAGGAGATAAATTTATGTTTCTACTCTGAATTTATGTCAAGTCAGACAACAGGGAAAAACAGCAAATCAATATCAGAGTCCCAAACACTGCCAAGGATGGAGGCTCCATGATCTCTGGACTGCTTCTTTATTTTCTCAAGAATAAATCCTTCTATCACCCATCACAAGCAGATTCTCTAAAAGCTTAAAACCTCTGATGCCAAACAGAAGTAAAAGTCACAACCTACCAGCAAACAAATCACAATTGTACCTGACAGAGTTGCATAAGATGTTAGAGCCATGCTGCAACTCTTGTTTATACAGGGGCATAAATTTATTACTGCACTAGTTATTCCCACATTCCCCCACTTGAAATTTATCTCCACTACAATTCTGAACAAGGTACTGGGGCATTTTTACATCTTCCGTAAGTCACATTTAATTGAAAGCATCTACATTAAGCTATAAACAGCTGCTAGAATAATAATTCAGTGAAGAGCTTCAGTTTCTGTTTTGGATCTGTAATTTGCCTTCTTTCACACTGTCTTTGGATAGCTGATCAAAGTATCACTATTTAGGAARAAACTTAAAACTTAAGGACTTTCTTTGCTCTTCCCACAAATCTTAATACTCTTCCCACAAACCTTAAATGCAGAGAGAACTCAGTACTTTGGAGCTCTGACCCTATCCCTTGGGTTTGAGGCTGAATATGCAGCTGGACTTCAGCTTTGCACAGAGAGTCAGTGTGTCATGGTCAGCACAGACATGTACCCCCCTAATTCTATGAAGAAAAAGCCAGTGAGATGTAGTGGTAAGAAGGATTCAAGAGCAGAGTRTTACAAGCACAACCTCTTGAGATGCTGTCACCCCTCAAATCTAAGCAATGTTGGATCCCAGGCTGAGCAAGCACCAGCATACTCGTAGCCATGAACACAGAGGTGCTGCCACTCTCCATTACTGATGTCAAAACATTGGCTAAGCAATACACAGTGGCATTTATAAGAACGACTGGGGAAGAGGACCCTCCCATCCTATATTCAACAAGTCTTTCCCATTCCTTAAGGGAGCTGTATAAGAAGAACCCTTATGAAAGTAAAACATTTGAGTACAAAAGTCAAAGCAGACTCAAATCCTAGAAAACAYTAACACCAGCAGTGCCATCTCATGCATCCATGTTAGCCTGATAATATCTGAGAATTAGGAGACCAAGTGCTGTGTTAGGAGATCCAGTTAAAGCTAACATTCCACCCCACAATCACCCAAAAGTCTTCATTTCAAGAGGGAAAAGAAAAAAGGAAGAAAAAAGTTAGCTTTCCAAAGAAAAAGTAACATGATACAGACAGTTTTGGATTTAACAGGAGGATGAGATGGGACTTAAACATGAACTGACTTTGGCTCCAAAATAAGTATGTTATTTCAAAGCAGCTCAATGCCACACATAACCACCAATCAGACACCAAAACACCATGAGAGTAATGCTCCAAACCTCCACCACCAGTGAAATTATCAGCATTACCTCCAGTGCCCAGACCAGAGGGCAGTGGCAAACASGGATTTGGGGAATTAGAGAGAAGAGGCATATTAATTTCACATCTGCTTACATTTGCTGCGCAGAAAGATCTGGTTCGTATTTATTAGTTGCATATAATATTGTGTAGATCTAAATAATACAACATCTTTTTTTTTTTTTCTTAGTATCATTAGTCTATTATTAGTTACACAAGAAAACCAGTATTGGATTCCCCCATGCCATGTCCCCCCAGCAATACTCTACTTGATACTCATTCATCTCCAGGATTATCATATAACTACCAGTTTAAAGCTGGATCAATGTTTTTTCACTTCACTGAACAATCTAATCAATAGCAACAAGGACATTCTGCTGTCAAAAGCAAGCTGCTGCTCGTGCTGCTAGTCCCCCCTGGGCTTGGTGTTACAGAACTRTGTTAGATAGATCCTACCACGCAGCACTCAGTGTGACACTGAACACTCTGCAGGCACAGAGTGAGGTATTGATACCCAGTATACAGCTAAATCAACACAGCTAATTGCTGGCACCTTCAGAAAATAAAGCCRTAGTCATGACAAACAGGTTGCAAAATTATTTGCACCTCCTACTGAGGAAACTAACCCAGTCTGATTGCTGGTTTAATTACCTGTGTATGTATTGATTTTTTTAGGAAGGAAAATCAAATGGCGAAGGTTGCAACAAAATAATTCAAAGGCATTGCTCTAATCAGTACTACATATGTAAATTTGAAACATTTTTATCCTAACCACTGGAAAGCATACCACTCTTATTACAAGTCTGCAACTTCTAGAGAGCCTGGAAATCAAAAGTATCACTGTACTCTTTTCAGGCAAGATTAATGTTTTGTACTTACATTACACAAGATCTAAGAGGATGGGGGAAGATGGATATACAAGAGATTCCAGCTTAATCTCTTACAAATACATGTCAAACACTGCAACCAAAGCAAACCCACTCCSTGGGCTGCACATTTTGTATTCAGTCTGTCTGTAGCAACAATAACAACAATAACAAASCCCACAAAAAATTAAAGAGCTTAAATTCGACTTCACAATCATCTTATTAAATAAAATTAAGCAAYTCTTAGCTGTATTGCATCCTTCCTTAGGGTACATAAACGGAAAAAATGTGGGGTTTGAAACCAGTTTTGTGTAATGGGAACAAGATGGGAGAGAAGAGGTCAGAAAGGCCAGAAACATCACACTAAAGAAATGAAAGCATTGTTCCTCATTACGCCTGGCTATCTTAGCAGACAATTGCACAGAACATGTAGCTCCTGTGTTTAAACAAGATGGTGAAATCAGCTTCTGTTGCTATAAAAGCAGAAAAAAACACTCACAGATTTCTCTCTTTATTCTAGCTACAAAATATCCCTTAAACCATGAGATTTTGAAAGTATTTAGTTTCACACTAAGAAACATTAGCTGAACCGAGAATCTTGGACATTTATGAATAGTTCATTACCCAGAACAACACATCTAGTGAAATCAGCTTCTGACTGGATTATCTTATCTTGTATTCCTTCACTACCTCCTCAGCTCCAAATTCTCAAAATATATCCCTCATGCTCACACTTGGAACCCCAGTATTCTTCCTCCTTGCTATCTACCCTGGATCTCCAGATTACAAGAAGGAACATGTGCCATATATAATCCAGTATCATATATTAATTCTTTATCTGAACTACTACCTCTACAATTATGTRAAATATCAAACACAAAGAAGATATATTTCCATAAAACCTACTTGTCATTTTTACTAGAATAGAAGTTAACTGTGTGATCTGCCATTAAGTTCAACTTCACTGAGGAAAGATGGGCCAAGTACATCTGACTGACACTGACTGCAATGGCAATGTAGCTGCAACTGCTTTCTTCCTTTTTTTAATGTTGGGAAGCAGCAAGTAAGTCAGGAAGCAGATATCCTTAAAAAATGTACCATTTTCCCTCTCAGTGGAATTGCAGCTCCAATACCACTACTACTTCTGTGTATTGGACCAGACTGTCCTTAAGCATCTCTACCCATTCCAGCAGTGTGTATTGAAGATGGATGTATTTAAGAATAAACTGGCACTGCTGAAAGAGGCATAGAAAGCAGATACTTGCCATCCATACAAAACCTGTCAATCTGTCACAACACTGAGATTACCTTTTTTTTTCCTCCTGTTTATGCAAAAAATGGGGTGGTGATTCGATCACATCCAAATCAAGTAAGCCTGAGTTGAAGTTTGTCTTATTAACAAATTAGTTGCTACCTCTTGGTCTAAGAAGCAGCCACATCCGTCCCCATGACTCAAGCAGCAATTAACAGGCTGCAGAAAGGTGCCAGGCCCTATCAAGAAAATGAGACAACAGAAGAAATCTGCCAGCTTGCTGTGGCATCACTACAGTCAATAGGCCTGGGAAATGTATTTTTAGCATGTACAGCAAGTACAGCACATGGACCTTCCTCAAGCGTGATTATCAGATGGCTTCAGATATATTTTAAGTAATCAAAACAGGAATGATACGTTGCAGGGCAACACCTTCATATATTTCCTTTGCTACAGGGAATCAGCAGGCCAGACTGTTGAAACTTGCAAGACCATGAAATTACCCTGATTAAGCCTAAAATGGAYACCTGTTCTAAAAGAACTGGACTGAGACTCCCTGTCATTTACATAAGCCTGCCAACAGCCAAGATAACCTCCCACAGTAAAGGGCCTTAACCACATTTCCAATAGCTCTCTGGAGGTGAAAGGCATCACGGTCATCAGCATTCCAGGGCAAAACCATGCAGCAGTAAAGTGCCAAAATGCTGACAGCTAACGTTTCAACAGCCAAAGCAGAATCTGAAGAAGATCCACAAAAACACAGAGTGAAACTGAAGCTGAAGTCTTGCCAGAGGCTCCTAATACTAACGCTCTGCTGACAGCCACTTTCTGTCACTGATGTCTTTGTACTTGAGCTACAGTTTTAGTAGAAACACAAGCTTCAGAAGAAACAGGCTACTGCACAGAACAGTGATGACAGMTCAGAGAAGCAAACTCAACACTTCTTGAGCTTGACAAACCATGATCAAGCTCTCAAAGTACAGAAACAATTAAAATCCCTAAAGATAAGGTGTCAATAAAAAATCTTAGAATTTGTTTTCCTTTCTTCATGCACATAAGTCAAAGACCACCCACAACTACCTTCAGCAAGGTTTATGAGAACTCTGAATGGCTGTTTCCATTTAATGCCTTTGCAAAAATGGTGACTGAAGAAATGATCATGTGTTGGATCCACTCTGGGGCATCAGTCAATACTACTATAATTCTTTATAACACATGGTCGAGCTTACCCTGATCCACTGCTTGATTCTAGAACACAAGTGTTGAATGCATGCACCCATAAGTGTCATGTTTATCAACTGCATCCTAGGAATACRAAGAAAGCTGTAATATAACAACCTAGACCAATACAAATTCTATTACAGTAAAACTATAATTACCTGACAAAATTTGAGCATAAAAGTTACATTTTGATAGAGTGAGAAAAAGAGATTTTAATGAATTATTGTTTTGTTTGGCATAGTGAGAAACGTTTGTTACAGCATGTGGAAGCTTTCTTCTAAGTAGATGCAGTCCTTGCCAATATGTACTTTGAAGCTATACTAATACTCTTCAGCAACAAACATACAATATTTTACAACACTGTAGCTGTAAGTGTTGCCATATTTCAGAGTGAAAATTGTTTCAAACTAATTCTGATTTTAGAATTGTTATTTAAAATATGTAGTTTCTGGGATTATTAAAACACAAGCTTAACCTAGGTAAACAAGACAGTCAAACTGTCAAATCCGATGGCAAATTTTAAGAGCRGCACAGTTCTGCCCAGTCAATCTTTAGGAAGTCTAACTATTTTATTAAGTCTTTGAATATACATACAGAATTAAGAGAGATATGGATCCTGATGTTTTTCTCTCATTTCATTCCCAGCTTTGTGATTCCATATAATGAATGAGAACAGCTCCTCTGTCTCAGGACCCCTCTCTCTCGCAATACTACAAAGCCTACTTCATTTAGACCCCAGACACCAAGTTGATATCTACTTTGATGCTCACTGCTTATCATCTTTCTTCTACTCCATTGCCACCTCTTTTCACAAAAGTGTAGCTAATACAGCAACACTTGTTCACAACCACTGAAGCTTTTGTTCCCTCCCCACTTCTCCCTGGCCCACTCTTTTGAGAAACATGCCAGAGAAATTCRGCTGTAGGTACAAGCAGAGGAAAAGGCAAAGCAAAAAACCCCACAAAAAAACAACTAAACAAAAACTTAAAAAAAGCATTCCATTTGCCTTAAACTGATGCAAACTCTGACTTGACTGAGTGAAAACCAACATACGCCACTAGAAATAGAGCTTCCTAACCCTAGAAAAGTTCTGGCAAGAGATGAGGTACAATACAGCAATTGTCAGAAATTTGTAATAAAAGAAGGCTGAAAACAKTCGAATAAAGTAGGTATCTTCTAGAAATCCTTTTTGACTATAATCTGCGACTCGCAATTCTCATACAAAACTTCTTTTGCTATTTTTTTCATTTTTATTACTTCAGCTGATTAACATCATTTTAAGAGCCGATACCAAGTTTTTCCACTGCAATAAAAAGCAATCCTGGCCAAGAAAAGATTTGCCCATTAGCCGCACTATCTCCACAAAGACAGCAGCCTTATTAAATTACAACTGTTTGAACAAGGTCAAGCACTCAGGGTTTAATTCAAAGTGTTTCCAGGTATAATGCTGTCAGGTCAACTTAAACAAGCCAACAGAGGCTTTGAGCTTGATTAAATATTAAAACAGAATCTTTCACATCTGTTTTTACCCAAGGATGAAATTACTGTACATCACTTCAACCAGCTCATTAATACACTAAACACATATCTTGCCTCAAAAGGTTACAGGAATATCAATGCTTTCAGAGTGCCTGCAGTGAAACCTACACAACTCAGCTAGAAGTGAGGTCACTGCATACTTTAGCAGGACATCAATATTTTTTTATAAATGTGAAAAGTAATCAGTTAGTCATAAATACATTTAAAATTGAAAGACGGGAACCTCCAGTGTAGCTAAATCAGTTGGCTTTGATCTGAACCTTTTAAATGTTCATCTTATTTTCTTTGATAGAAAACTTGATAAGAGTCACGTAACAGAAAGTTTGATCCAACAGTAATTATTTTTCAAAATGTAAGCACAATTTTTAATTGAAATATAAAAAGGTCTGTCAGGATCATCTATTTCAACACCTATCATTTCTAACAGTACTTTAATGGCACGTTTGGGTACAGGAGAAGGGAATGCATCTGAGGATATAAGTTCTTTGACAATGATAAATACACTGTATTAACTACTCCACATGGCATATGCAGCCCTTTAAAACACAACCAAAAAAATAGATACTCCTCTAGCATTATCTTTGTATGAGACAGGAGACATTAGTCAAATCGTGTTTCCTGACTGCAATCCAYAAAAAGCAGAGACAAATGAAAGTCATCTATTTGGAGCAACAGATGTACAAGATGGAACTTCAAAGGGAAGCTATGGGAAGTGTTTTGCATCCAGACCAGGCTTATCCCAGATAGCAAATGGTGTGTGCATTTGTATATGCTGAAACTGAACCTAAACATCACTTGTAAAATAAAATTTAAAAAAAACTTAGCAAATTTGCCACAAAACATTCAAATCTACTACGCAGTCTTAACAGCATGCTCTTAAGGCAGGGCAGGCTTGAATATGTAAGTTCTTACATAATGAATAGGAGAAACSCTAACATTTCTGAAAGCCCCAGCATCTCTTTCAGGAGTTAGAAGTATATATTTTAAGCACTGCTAATAAGGCATGAGATAATTTGCTTAAGACAAAATAAAATTCCAATACAGCACAGTCTTCTACCACCCACTAATTTACACTTGAACAATATAATCAACTAGACCAAACTATGCTTAATGTAAAGTCAATAAATTCCTTTTTTTTTTTGCCGTTGACACAAAAATCTACTGGGAATTAAACACTTGAGGAAATTAATCATTATAGCACTCTGGCTCAATGCACATCTATATTGAAATAATTTGGTCTTTAATTCACTTTATTTGTAGTTGGGTTTAAAGCAGTAAATTTGATAGAAGCAGGCCTCATTAAACCAATCTAGTTCAAACTGCTTTTCGTTAGGCTTGGTGTATTTGAACAAAGTCAAGAAAGACTCATTTCCTTTAAAACAATTGTGCATTATAAAGTAACCCAAACAAACCAAGACCATTAATACATAATACAATAAAGGCATTTACATTTGATCTGAGCAAAARCTGACATTAATGATCTTTTGCTTTCAATATATTTTCTTGAGGCACAGATGTACTCCTTTCTTACTGGCCACAGAAACTCACATGGACAAATACCTGGAACACCACCAAAATAAAGCATCTAGAAGCTCAGGCCATTATGACAACCTCACAGCTTTCTGTGTTAAGAGCGATGTTTAATACTTTCAACACAAATGTAGTTTAGCGTTGTGGCTCCCAGATTYAGTGAGCTTGGAAACCAGCAGCAGCAACAGGTGGCTGGTGCAAAGATACCTTGGGAGACACCACATCCATGTGCTGGGGAAACCTGTGCACAAAAGTGACAGATCCAGCTAAGAGAATTATACCAACACTCCTCTACATGAATTCAAAAGCAGCAGCAACTCYGCAAAAGGTGGCAGCAATCACAGCTCCATATATATGTAGCTGCCAGGACACACTGAGCAGTTCAGCAGCCTGAGCATGCTTCCAGCTTTAAAGTCTTTACCCCAATCTCTTTCAGGACAGGGTATGGTGTCACTGCATATTATCACGGGAGCCTTAATGTCAGCATAACACACTATGGAAACCTCTGGCAAAACAGAGATAGTTACACTAAAAATGTGCTTAAASATGTGTGCAGTAACTCAAGAGTGCAATATTAATCACTTCCACGCATATTTACCTTCCAGTTCTGTTCAAGTGACAAGGCAGGCAGCTCATTCTATGCAAAGAGACTGCTCACTCTCAGGTAGTCACTTAAGCAAAATCCTTGATGGTATAAGTAAGTTAATATGTCTAGAAAAGGTTTTTATTTTCTCAAAGTAAACACACATTCTAGATAACATAGAATATTTTTGTGATTTCAAGAGGTGGAAAACTTTTCAAGTTAAGTTTTGACCTTCCCAAGACAACACTGGGCCTTGTCCCATTCCCGTTGCTTTCACTACACATASCTGGTGCCTTCATGTCTACTCCTTCGGACACAGAAATATGCACCCATGTAATTTCTGCCTTACTATGCCATACAGTACAATACCTATGCTATGACTGAGTTGTAAGTAGCAGTCACGTGTTATACTGGAATGGGAAAGAAGAGCAAGATAAACTAGCACAAAATAAAACAACATTCTTAGTAATTTTTWAAAAAGGCACAAAAACCCCCCACTCAGTTTTCCCATTTTTCAAAACAAAAAAATACTCTCCTCCAAAGCTATTTAGTTACACTACTTGCTAATCAATCCCAATTATTACTATAGTACTAGATCAAAAGAAAGAGAGGATTTAAATAGCTTTCTCGTAACCATTAACCTTCCATAAGGCTTAGTCTGATGACCTTTTGTGTTTCTAGAATCTGAATTGGGATTTCATTACCTAGAAATGCTTGTCCACCTGTTCAGGTGACTACCACTTAGTCCATAAACAAGCACCAAGTTCCTACAACTAAAAGAACCTGCAACCACCAGAATGGCTCTACTACCAAGTTTCTCCCACTCCTCATATAACTTGGTCATTATATTATCTCACAGGTGAGGAACACACTACATGTGTTATTGTGATTTCAGAAGGCATCAAACACATCAGTAACGAAGGTCAGATTTAGTGCAGTTGGACATGGTGCCATGACATTTGTTAACAGCAACCCCACATCTTTCCACCCAAGTATGTGCAGCTAGCTGCAGCTATTACCAAATTACTCAATTAGACGGAAAAGAGAAGCCAAAATCTCAACACTGCTACGTGGCTGACAGTACCTGCAGACAGGGAACTTCTCTCAGTAACAAACATTACCATTACAAAGTTTACAGAAGACAGAATGTTTCCTTCTTTCACCTTTTTTTCATTCCCTGTAGTCTTATGCTTTTCTCTTCTACCCTCCCTCAATCTTGCACCTCATTTTTCTATTTTAAAAATAAAAATCTTCCAGTTTGCACAAGACAACGAGGTTGGTAAATCAGTGTATAAATAAGTGGTGCTAATATAACATATTGTATATATACCTTTGTGTATGACTATGTTTAAAAATAGAGCATCTCAAGGCATATAAAAATTACTTCTGAGAAGGAAATTCTCTTCCCTAGAAGTGGTTTAAAACTGCTATTTGCATCAACTCCTGAATCACTACTGCTAAGTGGCATTAGAATGTTAAATCACACTCCACAGTCTTCTCTTGAGATTTACAGTTAAATGATAAGAAAAATACTTCCCCGTTAAATTGGACAGATAATGCAATACAGCTTTTATCAAACCAATAAATATGTTATAATACACAAGCCTGTGGCCCTAAGAGACTTTCTTCTTCAGGTGCTGGCAGTCTATAAATTAGCTCATTTGTAGCACAGAAAAGCTCTGTAATTAGTACCTAGTTTATCATTAAAACCTTGCATTCACTGTATGATGTCACAGACTACTGAGTCTGGCTCTCATTTACACACTCAATTATTTTCTGGCATCCCAGTACAGTTGATCCCATTATTTCCTATATAATTGACCAACTTCAACAGCTGCAATTCTTCTCTGATAAATACAGACCATATTGTAGATGACAGGATCATAGTTATCACTCGTACAAAAATTCCACATAACATACAGTTTAAATTTGAAAAAGCTTAGGATGCTTTGCCCTGCAGCCAGCAAAAGTTTGATTTAAAATGCACTGTACAGTAATTAGATTTAAACCACAGAATTACTTAAAGTACCACACTCATTGACTGGTAGAGTTTTTATTGCAATAGATTAGACTCATTATTTAAGAGTCTGAAAAGCAGCTGAAGATCATTTACCTCTGGTTCTAGAAATTATTACATTTACTTTTGATTACAGTTGCAAAAGAGACATACAGATAGAAGTTCTGCAGGTCCAGGCATGCCAGACACCCTCCTGGACCAATGGAAGKCAGGAAACATCCTGGCTGACTCAAATCTCACCTAGTGACTAACGTGCTAGATCCTCCTAAATCCTTCTGGGAAAACCTGGAATGCATGCTCTTAGAATTTCTTCTTCCCAAACAGCTTGAAATGGCAAACCCCTGTAGGGTAGACATGGAAGACAATGGACAACATAGTAAAGTACTTCTATTCACACAGCCATGAGACACCCTGAGATGTTTTCATCTGTTTCTGAAAAATCTTTATATCCAAAGACAAGATCTGCAAAAATACCTGTATCTTATTTAGTATAAAAACATCTCCAAGGCTGAAAGCCCAGAAGTCCTTTCTTACTGATCCTCAACACATATGAAGAATCGTCTTAACAACCACTAATGAATCTAATGATTCATTAATCAAAGGAGAATAGAGTAATAGAAAAGACAGGACTCAACAACCTGAAACAGTACTGTGCAGCAGTATATTCCTACAAAGCAAAAGACAAATGGAAAAAGCATGCTTTTGGAAATTCAACATGTTGTACTGCTGTGCAAACATACAGAAGACAACTTTTATAGGAAGACAGTATTTCCCTCCTCACTTTTATCCTTT
This sequence comes from Malurus melanocephalus, assembly GCF_030028575.1. NCBI lineage: Eukaryota > Metazoa > Chordata > Aves > Passeriformes > Maluridae > Malurus > Malurus melanocephalus. Next base: position 167,559 of record NW_026623493.1, on the reverse strand, counting down.
ATATCATTCTGTCTTACCTTTATTCTATCCCTTTTGAGGTTCTTTTTCACATCCTCTTTGGAATTTGATGGACAATACCTATTAACTTATATATATAACTTGTATTATATAGCTTCTTATTGTGGATTTAGGGTTTTGTTAATAACATTGGCATAYCAGGTATAATCATGATGGTTTGGAATTTCAGACCATTTCAAGGATTTTTCTTTGTATTACTAGGAACAACAAAAAACCCCACCCCAAAACACGAGCAAAAGCAACCGAGCRTCTAGATGGCAAAAGATTGTGCTTTTTAGTTGTTGCACTTCTAACATATGTCACTTGTCAACTCTGACAGGCAGAATAGAAAAACCTGCTAGCACTCAGGACATTTTCCTCCAGAGGGAATGTATTTTATGAAGGATAACACACTAGCCAAACATCTCCAGAAGCTTTCACGGGTAGCTGCCCACCAGTACTGATGACAGTTGAAAAAGCTGTCTTGGGCATCTTGCTGGTGTGGTTGCATTGTCTGAAGCACCTTTCTAGTGAAGCCATATGATCCATGGGGAAAGGCAAAAGAGAGAAGTAGGGAAGATTCCACCTCAAAACCATTGCATTTAAATTTTGATTTGGCACTCCTGTTTTACGCCATCAAAGATACTTCACGTTCTTAACCCACCAAAAAAAAGCAAATAATTTAGGTCACTATGGATCTTGCACATGAAAACGTGTACTGACCTAATTCAAAAAACCAAAATCAAGGCAAACACCTCACCCCCTTCCACAGGATGGCTGCAAGATGCAACACCATAGCAGTACAAGTGAGCTGCACAGCACATAATTTTTTCCTTCCACCCAATATTTTATCATTTAACAAACTATTTTACCATTTATCAGTGTACCAATTATGACATGTTTGCATTAATCTGCTACAAATAGAAAGCAAACCTGCAGCAAAGCCTTACAGCAAAGGAACAATATTTAAATGGAATTACAATTTCAATATGCTCGAACTAATGAGGAAGAAACTGATCTTCATGATGGAATGTTTGGCAAAAAATAGGAARTTCGTAGCACTCCATTAAAAATATYTGAATATTTGTGTCCAAGACAAAAATTCAAATAAAATAGCTTCAAGAGAAATGTTTTCTTTAGACATGGATTGGGCAGCTAGTGAGGGTAGTCTTGGGAGTCCTGTAATCAGTGACCACAAAATGATCCTAGTTAGTTATGAACAGAGCTAAGTTCACACATAGATAAAGCTGAGGATAACAGTATGGTTCTCTATACAGAAARCTTACTTTACAGCTTGTTGTATCTTGGAGGACAGTCGGGATCTTCTTAAATCATTAGGTACATTTCAGACATTAAACAGAAGTGCTTTTGCAGCATAAATGAGGCTACTCAATTCCAAATAACGTGCTATTAACAAAATTCCATCATTTTTATTTGTTTGCAGAACAGTTCTTTCCTATAATCTAGGTAAGAACCTTTCCATCTTTAAACAGAGCATCTGCATGATACCTCTCAAGACAGAATCTTCTCCCAAGTCAGAATAATTAAGCTTTAAATTAATCTCTAAAAAACTGTCTTCACTGCATTTACTTGGACTTTTGATTCTACTCTAGTGGATTATCTATTTAATTTAGTCAGAATTTAATCCAGTGTTACAAGTCACGATCAAAGAAAGATTATTTAAATCCAGCTATAGAAGCTTGAGCTCTTGAGCTAACACACCAGATAGACGTATTCTAAAGCTTTACCTGTGCTATTTTACCAGCACYGCAGATCCTGAAGCATAAAATACCATGGGAAGAGACTGATGAGTCCTGACTTAAGAYTTTGGAAACTTAAAAAGAACATTAAGCCTACATTTTCTATYCAATTTTTCATCAGTCAAGAAATASACACAGGTAGTCAGGGTCTCAAGCCAGCTATTTTTTTAAGCTGTGTGAACTGATGGTGGAAGGCAGGTAGGTGGATGGGAAAAGGCAGGGCCAGTGGAACAGATGAAAAAGCATGCATTTTTTTCTTCCTTCAGCAGATGAACAGTCCAACACTTCCCATGTATGTTTCTCATTTTTCAAAATTATTGTAGGCCAAATACTAAAATATTAAACTCTGCAAAAGAACCTAATAGAGATTATCAGAAGACATCAAACAGCACGAACTATACTGTGTCTATACCACAATGACAAACTCAAATCACAGYTGGCTTTTTCCTTCCCCTAATTATGAGCAGTCAAACCACAAAACCTATGTTAAGATCTTATCATTTAAGGCTCCCCCATGGGAGAAGTTCAGAAACAGCTGTACAAAGAAATGCTGCTCAGGTTCAAGTTTCTGAAGTAGTCACAAATTTAGAAGAATTAAATCTGTCCATTTTGACACAATATTTGGCCCTCTTCCATCACTCAAGATACTTGTATTAGTGACTTCCTAATTAACACTCTCGAGAATCACTGAAAGCAAAATAAAAGTGACAAAAAAAMCCTCCAGTATACTGTTTTTACATGAACTCAGAAGCACCGAGTCCAAATACAAATCGGTAATTTGGGCAAAACAATGCAGAGAATGTAGCTTAATTGTATGTCTTGTGAACASGTTTTATACAGACTATACATTATCACCTCTTACTTTCATAACAGGGTATTTGCTAGTATCCTCTATGGAAGCTGTTAATAAAACATTGACTACAGCTTTTCACTCAAGCTACATAGTGATGAGGCTAAACAACCAACACCATTCACAAAAAAATACCTTCAATGTACTTCTGCTAAATCGGCATAAAATATATATATATATATTTATTTTTTTTTAAATCAAAACAAACCCCCTCTGTGTTTTCCTATTGTTTTCACTAAGTGGGTTATCTGTTCTAGATTACACAACTTTTAGACTGAAAGAGTACATCTAAGAAACAAAAAAAAAAAAACAAGCGTGGAGCATAAATACCAAACCTCTCTCCAGWGGTATCAACCACAGTAGGAGTGGCATGAGCAATATCAAGTAGAGCTGTGACAGAATGTAATAGATCTACCAAAAAAACAATTTGTAAACTAATTATTTATTAGTTAATGAATACAAATGAGTTAAAACTGCAAATAAAATATAAACATTCTTTCTTGTAGCACTACTTTAAAAACCCTTAGGAAAACTGGTATTTTTACTTGTATGCAAAAGCATATCGACAGACTACAGGAGAAAAAAAAAATACACCTTCACAGAGCTCTTACCAAGCAAGAACTCCGCCTGAGTTTGAAAGGCAGTTCTAAGTCATGCTTCCCTGTTGCTGTTTTGCTTGTATCAAAACACTTGTCATTGTACCTTTCCTAATATCAGCCCCAATTAAGAATTTAATTACTCCCTTACTAGCTTTATAGCCTAACGGCTCATTTTCAATGAAGAGTGATATAATATACAATATTCCCTGCAGTACCTCCTCCCAGTGAAACGCCTTCAAGAGAACAGTTTAAAAGTAAAAGTGAGGCAGTCAAGGGGTTTTCTTCTCCAWCTGTAACATTTTGCAACATTTCACTGAAGAGCTATCCAAAAGCAAGCGCCCTTYGTTACAGAGAGGRGAAGTGGATCACAYCACTGAGTAACTTTCCTASTTGTTGCAAGTATGCACAACGCTTMTCTGGGCCAATTTGGGCTACATTGTAACAGCAGCCACCACCAGCAGCGCTGTAACCCTGGCAGCGTCAGAAGCTGTCATTTTCAACTCTGACACTGCAAGTTGTACTTTTGAAGTCATCATGCAGCCTGCCTTATCATCATCATTATCTTCAATGAGGCCACAGTCCCTCACAACTATAAGATACCACTGCTGGAGATATTTTGGTCTGCTTTGCATGAAGAAAAAATTAGTATCAGTTTACCTTAGTCACACAATATATTATAGGAARGTTGCTAAGAGATTAAAGTCTTTTCATATAAACTATTATGCAATAGCTAGTTTTAACACTGAGACAATCTTACAGATGCTAAGCAGTCCATTATTTATTTCTCTATGACAATATCTCAGATTTTTATATCATTAATTGTCAAAACACAAAGCAGGTCACAAAATAAACTTCCTTGATACTAAACAGAAGTAGAGAGGAATTATTTGAAATATACTGGAGTTAGATGTCAGCATTTCAGTTAACTAAAAGGCAAGGGAAAAAATCCATTAACAATTCTACCAGGTATAGGAGAAGAGTAGTGTCTTCAGTCTGAGAAGCTATTTCAAACATTCATRATGGAATGTATTTCACTAAGTGTTTTAGCACTGTATTCAGGAAGGGAAAGCAATTTGCTTATTAGGGCAAAAATATATTGGGAGTAATGAAATAAATATGAGGTAGCTTCSTTTTCTCATAATTTCAAAGATGCATCACTTGACTGTGGTATTTCTACAGCAGAAAAACATTTTCAAGCCCAGAAGCTGAAGTGTCATATCCCATCATGTTACAGTTTTATGTAACAAATAAAATTCATTCAACATASATTTGTTTCTAAACTGTATACCCCAAATACCAAATTTTAACCAGCTTTTTCATTACAAATCTAGCATTAGCACAGAATTTCTAGTTTTTAAAYAATACAGTTTCAACAGAAACAAGCCCAACAACTTCCTGAAACTGCATGGATGATGGGCAACTGTTTACTGGTAGAAGTCTTATCAGTGTTTGACATGTTGAGAGGAAATATAAGAACCCTTTAATACATTATATACTCAATAAAAAAAATGAACCGTAAAAATTTCAGGAACTAAGTCAAAGTTACATTTGAACAGGGCAGGGAAGATGAACCTAAACTGGATCTGAAAAACGTTTGTAACATGCGTTAGGCATCAACCCTTAAACACAGGGTATATATGAAGTGGTGTCTATTACCGCCTTCTACACAGCAAGGTAGACAAGCAGACCCCTTTAGATATAGCTGATACAACAGAACCTTACTAGATTTATATTTCACCCACTGTATTTCTCAAGCAATTGAAATATTCTCAGAACAACTCACTTTCACATCCTTACAAAACAGAATTTTCTTGGACAAAGCTATACTGATCTGAAGAGCTTAACTGTTTTTTGAAAAACCCTGTAAACACTAACAATCCAGAAATGTTTTCTGCAATCCAAGTACTTCAAGCTTCATCTGGGGAATGCTCCAATTCCTTCCCTATTCCYTTTCCAAAATCATTCTAGATTCTAAATCATTCTAAATACTGTAAATCTTGAAAACAGTCTTTAATAAAATTCTGCCTACTATTTTGGTTTCTAAAGGATGAGGAAACAAGTTTACATGGAAGCTTTAACATGACAGTGAACTATGACCTTTAAATATACTCCCATAGATTAGGTGCATGCTCATAATGTAATCCAAAATAAATGTATTTATGTACTTGATAATTATCAGATTGCCTAAACTACTTTTGAGGCAAGTCTAATCAGGCAGAAACAAGAGTTACTCCCCTTGGCACCACTTGAAGAAAGGCAGGGCTTTCAAAGTTTAAAAAAAAAAATCAGTAAGCATGTGGTGACAACAAAGTTGAAAAACTCMGTTTAGTAAAAAAGGTTAAAGACAGTTATCAATCCAGTAAGACACCAAYACTTGAAAGGTAGTATTAAATAAGAAATTCTTGCAGTAGTACAATGCTCAGTACCTGGAACAGGACTAAACACCCTTTAGCATAATCTTTGTATTCACTAAATCCAGAATTCAACAGCAGAGCAGCTGCTCAGTGCCTGGTCTGCAGAATTCAATGAACAACAAAAGGTTACCTTAATTCAATGAGATAATCAGCACACATTTACCCTCTACCAAGAGTTTTCCAACCATCTGCAAGGCGGCAGAGCTGACTCCCTATAAAACAACTGGTAGCATGCTGACATGTCCTCACATCACTCATGTCAATGAAAATTTATCTCTTAGCAACAGCTAAAAGAAGCTGAACTTCCAGAAATACTTTAGAGGCATCACGAGCCAACAATTTCTTCATAAGTGATTTTGATTGCTACTGATCTCCAAACAGATGTCTACTCTAATTGGTAAAATTTATTAAATACATACTTTCAATAAAAAAAGTCAAGTTGTCATGCCCTAAGACAGCAATAACAATGGGAGTCATTATAGCTGTGCACATAAAAGACAAAAGCTAACCTTATTTAAAGCTGCTGGTCTCACAGTATCAGTAACAGTGAAGTAAAAATGCATGTGCTGTGGGAAAAGGAAGGAATTTGCTATTAAGGTTGCTGTGAGAAACTGAAAGCTAAGATACAAGTCTACTAAAAACTAAGATAAATATTTTTGWCAGGAAAAGCAAAATAAGAGATTCAATGCTAATGCCACTTAGCTACTAAAACTGCTTTATGATTCCCTTCCGTGCYACACAGGAACAAACGCAAAATTTTAAGGCATTAATCTTTACAAGTAAATTCCACRTAAAACCTCTGATAAAATTAGAAACTCACTTGTTTTAGCAAAACTCATTTGCATTAGCAAAATATCAAGCAAATTAAAATTTTACCACCAGACCGAGATCAGGAAATGGAAAAAGCTTGTTCTCAGCTATATTAGAAGCTCTYCTCTACAAATCAAGTCATGCAGAGGTCTCTTCAAAATACAGCCAAAGACAATATTGAAAAAGAAACAATATAAATCATTCAGATTCTGGTCCATGTTAGCAGATAACAGGCAGTTTTGCATTCTTCCATCACTGGTGCTTTCCAGGAGACATAAAACAAAGTCTGTCAGTCCTCAGCTGAATAGAAACCACATTTATTTCCTTAAATTCACAGGCCAAATTGAGGTATCATCTTGAATTCAGAGCAGTATGGGAAGTTGGGAACACAGAGGAAGATTGCTACTGTGGTTAATTAATCCAAATAAAAGACTGCTACCATCCACCTCTTTCTGATCAGAAAAGACTTCTCCAACTCTCCACTGAAAGAYTGAAAACATGCCTACAAGATGAGTAGCTACTCACTGGCTTTTAAACACAGTGCACGAATTCAAAGCAAAAACAACTCTCCATCATCACAAAATCCAGATGGCAAAGCCCAGAACTCATTGAAGCCAAGTAATTTCCTTCCTTAAATGGATGGCAGACCAGCATGTCAAGAGACCCAACAAGAGATATTCTTTGAATAAGCCACAGAGCAAGTCACTGGCTTCTAAGAGAGGGTGAGCTCCAGTACTTCTGCATGTAGCTAGAACATACATGTACAAGCACAGAAATAAACCATMCTACAGGCACTTAAGCATGTGCTGTTACCTTCAGAAGCCACCCGGCATGTGCTTATTGAGTCATCTCTTAACTGACTTATCTATGCATTTCAGACCTTCAGAAAACATCAGTAACATCTGAATGCCTGCTTTGCTAGATCAGCAATGCATGCCAAAYATGTCAAAATAAATACACTGGTTTTACTATACAATTTTTCAATATTGAAGAGGATTAGTATTTCCAAAACAGCATTAATAGTTTTATGTGACATTCCGTTTTTACAACTGGACAAAGAGGAAAGGGAAGACAGCTAGACAGCTTAAGGCAGAGCAAAAATACTCAGATCAGAAAATACCATGTTTACGTACAAACCCATTGTTTATTACATTAACCTCCATGTTTATATTTATAAACTAACTGATAACCAAGTACTTACTTGCAGGAGTCAATGCACTGTCCTCTTCCTCTACCATTAACAGATCCTTGTTAAACTGACTCCTACAGAGGGCACACCAGCAGAGGTCAAAAGAGGAAAAYCAAAGTAGGAAATGAAAGCTGAATATCTTTAACTTTGGAACAGAAGGGAGGGATAAAGCTGTCTTAATAAGCATAGAACTTGTTAACTAGCTACTGTTAAGTTCAGTGATCATAGCAGATGACTTTGGTCATAAGAATCTTTTCAGGCTCAAATACTGACCTTTTCATCACCCATTTTTTTGTATAATGTCTTTTCTAACGACTGCTCATTATCCACTAATACTAAGCCTTTTAAAGAATTCCACACTACTTGCAAGTCAGGCATTACTCACATTTTTACCAATCAGGACCTTGCCTAGTCCAGCTCTGATCACTTCTGAGGATGGGGATGMCATAGCCACTCTGAGTTCCTGTTCCATGTCTCTCCATCCTCATTTTTAAGGATCTTCTTCATCTACGTCCAATTTTTCTTGATGCAACTTGTGCCAGTTACCTCTCATTATTCTGCCATCTGAAAAACAGCAGTCTCCATCTTCATTGTAATCACCCAATATGTAGTGCTGAAAGAGGTGCTTTAACACAACAGCTGCACATATCTATGGCAATTTTATCTTCACTAAACTCCTTTCAACTGTTACTTGTAAATACTTCCCGCTGCCCTGGGTAATGTTGGAATCACTATCCCTGGAGTACCAAACATGCAGATGCTGCCCTGGGGAACATGGTTTAATGGTGAACATGGCARTGAYAGGTTAACAGTTGGACTCACTTTGAGTGAGATCTTTGCGGTYTTTTCCACCCTAAATAATTCCATGATTCTACTTATTCGTTAGTTAAGAACTGTCTGAAACACAGTGCCACTGACATTTGTCTTTTACTGAGTCAAATGCCAACACTGCTTGTTAGTGTTGCCACGGATACATGGACATTACATTAAAAAAAAAAACTTAAAAAAAAACTTCTTATAACTGCAGTCACTCATCTGCACCATTTTGTAAAAAACAGATGTGAAACTGAAGCCAATTTCAAAACACCACCAGTGGTGAAATTAACTCCTGGAGAGCATGTGGAAAACRTGTGGCAAGCTCGCCACAGGTTAAGCTAGCTCTACATCTATACCTAGATGAGGAAACATCAGCCATGCCTAGCAGACACCTCTGCTGAGATCATACACAGCTTTTTTCCTGTGCCAGAGTCCTGCTTCTAATTAAAACCAGAAGTCTCAAGTCCTGCCACCTAGGACTGCATTAATTGGTAACTGCTGGACTGTACCACAACCATGAGGGGAGAAAAATGCAACTCTGCCCCTCCAGACCCAAAAAATTTGACAAAGCAGAAATTTGTGCACACATGTAGCTAGTACTGCAGTGACAAGATACAAGAGAAGACAATTTACAAGTCTGCAGTTTTCCTCACCACAAGGGATTTTTCCTTATGTAACATCTACAGCACAACCTGAAGTCACAATAATCCACACAAACACAGAACTCAGTGCAGCAGCCCTGGAGTTGTCTGCACAGGCATCCCCGAAACARGTCACACCCATTCATTTCAAGAAGGCTGTCTGTGCCTGCAAATTCAAAACTTTAAGCTGTTCACAAAGAATCTGAAGAAGAAAAAAAACCCACAGGAAAATTTATGTAATTTCAATAATAATTTTTCTCAATGAGAGATATAAGCAGACTGGAGAAAACAAAAAATACAAGTAATTTTGCAACTGAAGGAAATCAACACTTTTAAACAAAGTTGATTTGCTGCTTCCCTGATAACCACAAAGGRCAGATCTGTCAACTATGTGGTGCCTGATCTGATGTGCCATCATGCTCAAAATTCTACAGTCGCCATCTGAGTCCTAATACTGTTGTTCCAGTACACAAACAGCACTCCATCCATTTGGTTCCATAATGTCTTAATGTCCTGGCTTGAAACAGGCCCTCAAATCAAGGCAAMTATAGTCCTGAATACAGAGAGGCAAGTTACTAACAGGATCATTAATGGATTCTAAGTTGTAAAGAAAACTTTTATACCAGTAGAGTCTTTTCTTAATGCTAGCTTTAAATTCTTCCAAAAGTGAAAGTCCTTCGCCATTTCCAACTACCAAATTGGAAAATTGTGATTAATTAGCAGTTAATCTGTACCTGAGATCTTTCTTGACAAAAAAAAATGACATGTCAAAAACAGCAGACAACTTCAAGTTACCAAGATTTTTCATCACATGTTTTACAGTAAAGTTCCTGTGACAATAAGAAACAATATGAAATTACTATCACATATTAACTGACACAGAAAAAATATCCAAGAGTCAAGACCATCACTATTATGAACACTGAAGAACAAAGACACTTTAAACAGGCAAGGAAACAGCACTGAGAAAATATGMTAGGTAGTTTTCCTTATACCTAAGGCAGCTTTCTGGTATTTCTGTGTTTCAGAAGGAATCTTGTCAAAGGAGATATCAATGCATTGACTAGTTGATGAAAAATTAGTCTGGTAAGAAAAATGCAGAGAGTAAAACCTCTAAGTGCAGTTTAGGAATCAAATGTCACTCCCAGTTAAGACCAAGGAGCTCACAGAAAATGGCATAGATGAATAAACACCAATAGAACTGCTGGAACTACACAAGATTCTTTTCACTCGCTGCTGTCAGTTTCAATACAGGACTCACTGCAGAACACCACACCAATTAATTTTGAAGGGAAACAACCAAAACAATCAAATTTTAGCAAGTCTAAGGATTAAACAGCTTGCTGTATAAAGTTTGGAATCACTCCTTGCAGTAAACAAGAACCATGTGCACAACATACAGAACTATGTTCACAATATCCAGCTTGGGGAAAAAAAAGGATGAGTAGGGTCTTCTTCCCTCGTGGTTCCATAGGCTACTGCAAATATGATCCTGTTTACAGAAACTAACTCACATCAGAAATTGAAAACTAACCTCTACCCTTCCTTATGAAAGAACAGATCAACCTAACTCAGGAAATAGCAGTATTTAACTTCCCACCATACAATCCAAGAAAACTTTTACAAGCATGCTTCTTGGGTTGGTCCAAATGTGCTGAATCATAAAACACAAAAAAAAAGGCTCCCWAGGCCAGATATATCCATCTATACAGTGGTAAGAGTAGCTGCTCCACAATATAGGATTATAAGAATTTTCCACTTCAATTTCTGGTAAGCTCCAGTATCTCAGGTGTTAATAGGATCCATTTCTAAGTGTTTCCTTGGCTTATGCACAGAGTTGGTACTTTTAGCATTTCAGAAGTGACAGGGACAGAAAAAAAAACCCCACAAAAACAACCAAAACCCACCATACACACACAAAACAAAACCCCCCAAAATAAAACAACAACCAAACCCACAAAAAGATCAAAACCCAAATACCCCAAAACACAAGAGCAACAACACCTAGCAATCATCCCAGAATTTCTAGGACAAGATCTAGACACAGTTAAGGTGCAGCCACCCTTCCAAGAAATAAAGGTAACTTGTGAATTGAGATAATGMGAAGCACAAACACGAGACTTAGTGTTTGTCAAGTAATGCCCACATTCCTCAATACTTTGTTGCCATGAAGATGTTAAAAGGAGAGTAGCAAAAGTTGCACCTGAAGAAAACAGCATCTTATRGACTGACTAAATTCCAACGCAGATTTCTTATTATTTCCCTGTGTACCATCTCTTCAACTACAGCACTGCAGACACCCTAGAAACTTCCCCATCACTACATTTGGGTGCTCAGACTCACCCTTAGGAGCACAGACACCACAAAAAGTCAGCTCCCAAAGCTCTGCATTATGAATATCCCCTGATGTGTAAATCTGCAAAATACATCRTGCATTCCCTTCTCCCTCCCTTTTCTGTTTCTGCACAGTGGAAAGCCTCAAGAACAGAGGCAACAAGAAATCTCAACCAACGCTGTCTTGCTGCCTACCCACAGGAAGGAAGGAAGCTGAAAAACTGAGAAAGGAGGAGCCTGGATGCCAAAAAAGCAATTCGCTATAGATTGGCCCTTTGCCTGAAAGACAGAAGGAGGAACACCCAGTGTCTGCACTGGCACAAGCTACATACCAGAAAACTGAAATTCAACTCATGCCAAGTTACACTTCGAAAAGCTAAACGTACGTAGGCCAGTGAAAACAAAATTAGATAGGAGCTCAGGGTAAGAAAAATTAATAAAACAAGTTTGGTTTTGCATGAAAGTCAGCTTACAAAGACAAACTGAAAATGAAAAAGGGATTAATTATTTTTTTCATGCCAAGAATCAGATGGAAATCACAGTTGCTGAGCTGTTCAAGAGAGCGTTCAGATCAAGCCATCTCCATTGGAACTGCATCTTTGAAGTACTAATTATCCTGAACATAGCAAAGATGTAACTATGCATTCTCACAGCCCTCTGAAAATGTTACAGTGGTCACCCTCTCCTCACCTTTAAAAGCTGGATKTATCCTTTTAAATTATGCCTAAAAATAAGCAAATTTTTAGGCTGTCTAATGCCTACAAATATCTGAGTTTATAGTGACATAGCATTTGTGCTCAGGAGATGGCTAACTCCCAAGACTTATTAGGTTTCATGCARCTCCCAAACTGCAGAACCTTCCTAGTGCTTGTTCAAGTCACAAGGAAAACAAGGAACAATACACCCTACACTCAKAGAAAACATCAGTAATATCACCATTAACAACTGACACCATTAAAGACAAATTAAACACCCTTCTTAAAACTAACCATAAGTTTATTTGCAGAATTTCCAGAAATGTATTTTAATGCTTCAAAGGCTTATTGAAAAGCTAAATATCACTCAATTTTCCTCTCTGTTCACACCCTTCCCTACTATGTAACCAGTTTTTACACTGCATTTTCTGGTTAACATATTCATACAGCCCTTTTCAGAAAATGCTTGGTGAGAAAAGGTGTGAAGCAAAAGGGAGGGTATATATGCAAGATACTCTGAGCATAAGGAGGAGCACATAAGAGCAGTTAAGTTGTTTAACTAGGCACTGCAACACAATGAAGTGCA
>NW_026623493.1:95702-153747 GCF_030028575.1 Malurus melanocephalus | reverse complement strand
AAAAACCCAAACAAACCAACAACCCACACACAACAAAACCACCATGTCCCACACAGGCCATGCTATGATCTCTTCTGATCACCTTTCACTCACTCAGGAAGAACGGTTCACAGCATTTGGTACTATGAGCATGGATGCTCAGAGTGACAGAGAGCTCTAATGCACTTCTAATGCACCATATCCTTTAACCATCTCATCCTGATGAGATGTTAATTATGCATTAAGGAAAAATAATCAGAATTACTCAAACTTTCACAGTCATCAAAAACAGATATCAGTGCATCCCTCCATTTATTCTTCTCCTCCAGAAAAGTCAACAAAAGACACACTATTACTTCATCTCCAGTATTTGGAAACAAAAAAAAAAAAATAAAACAAACATACAAAAATTAGCCACCAACAAAGRCCATCTCATACTAGCTATAGAAAGAGCCAAAGGAACTTTAACATACACCAATCTTGTCAAACACTAGCCATTTCCCAAGAGATGCCAGTTGGATACATTTATTGTATTAATTTCAATAAATAATTTTGACATGCCCCATACTGTCACTTAAATGCTTCCAACAAAAATAGCCTAACAGTTTTCTTGCAGTGTCATTCTGCTTATACATGAATTAACATCTATTTCAAATGAAGATGCAGTCACACCCCAATAACAGAGACAACTTATGCACATTTACTTTCAGGACTGTCCCTCAAATATTTAAAGCCACACATAGTGAAGAACAGTGAAAAATCCATATTTAAAACAAGTCTTGATTTATTTGCTCAGTAGCCTGGGTCACAGCTAGCACAACTAAATGGTGCACTACACTAACACGGAACTACAGATTCACCAACCTCACATCAAAACTATTTTTGTCAGGAAAAAACGTATGCCAGTTTTTAAACACGCAAGTCACACTGCTAATTTTGAGGCACCCAAATGAAAGCTTGTTTCTTGCCAAAGCACTTGCTAGAGAACAGATTTGTTTGGCTAACTTCTAGAAGACAGATTTATCCTTATACTAGTATTTTAGTATGGCAGTAATGGCTTTTTCAGCATCATGACCCAACTAACATTGCTTGCAATGGGTGCCAGTCCCAGTAGGTAGCCTAGAGAGAGATTTTTGTTTCTACAGAACTCAAATTACTTGGGTAGCTCAGYAGTCCAGCCCTCAAATTTTTCATGTCATTACTGCACCAGAATTACAGTAGAAACTCAAAGTACTTAAACAGACAGCTTTATCACTACAAGTAATTAAATGTTTATAGTGTATGGCTACAGCAGTAATTGCACAGTATGCAGCACTTCTGAATTTCCATTCTGATTATAGAGCATGAAGCTCCATGCATCCCTCAAATACCCGAGAAGTCCAATTTTACAGAAACAGATACCCATACATAAAYGGAATCATATTTAACATACATTTAGAGAAACTCACAAAAATAAAGCTCCAACTACTCACCTATGACAGTTCCCCAAACAACTGTTCCTGAAGACCTCACCAAGTAATTCTGAAGGAAGCACTACTGTGCACCCTCCAGCATCTCACAATCAAAGGAAAAAGACAAGTGAAAACCATCATGCAGCTTCTCTGAGACATTGATAGCATCTCCTTAACAGCAAAGCTGTCTGGACTATCACATGTCTAAAACAACTACCATCAAACTTGACCAGCCGGAAGAGGAGAACARCTGCAACAACAACAACAAAACCCCAAACCATCAATTTACAAACATTTTAAGTAAGCCAATTCAATTACAACGGGTASTTTTCTTTCCCCCACRTACACTGAAAATTCCAAACACACTTCACCATACTAAATGGGAAATGATCAAAGAATGCCTGCAGACATGTCTTTGACACTATCCTTTCAAAAACAAAAAACTAATTGATAGTCCTTTCTCCCTCAAGGCTGAAACCCTGTGAACAATWAACTTCAAAACAAGACCCAAGTAACAGCAAAAATAAACCCATGTAGGGAGTTCAACAAAAATGAAACAGGAGGAGGATCCTGCAGTTTAGCTCAAATTATCACTCCAACACCTTCATTTCTGTTCCTAGAATATTTACATTAATTCCAGTTTCTATTACCTGTAATTTTAAAGCTAATTATCTACATACAAATATCATTAAAAATAATAATTCTAACAGTCTTAAACATCACAAGTCCTGCAAGTCATACTTCAGGTGGTGTTCAAACCACAAAAAAAAGAAAAAAAAATCACTATATCCAGGCAGAAAATGAAGGTAAAAGGCCACAATCAAATCACACTACAGATTTCAGCTACACCAGTCTGTCAGGCAAGACAGAACAATCTCACACCTACAACAGAGCATGCAGCTGTACTCTTCCCTGCTGCTCTGTTCATCTACTGAAAATCCACAAAGCAAACTACCCAATGCACAGCAGCAGGACACAGGGAACAAAGTAAAATTCATTTACCAGAACTGTAAACTGTAACCAGATTCTGCATTGATCTTTGACATGCATCCCCACTCATATACAATTAAATGGGTAAATAAAGCACAACAAGAACCATTACTTTTGCATTAGGTAAATAAACAAAGGGTAASAAGAACAGTTTTTATTACCACATTATCTCATTTTTCAGACTTACCTGATCTTTTTCATGGGGTAGAAGGCTGACAGGTGGTAGGGAAGCTGGGAAGGTGCTGGAGTATTTTGGAGCTCCTTTGCTTTCCAAACTGCCATAATTCACTCTATATTGAGGACCATCCTTCAGTAACCTCCCGTTGTTCACAGCACGTTTGGCCCCCAGCCGCAACCTCTGCTGAAAGGCAGGATTGTTGAAAATACTTGCTAGGTCATTTTGACTTCTCAAATACTTCTCTATGTTTTTCAGGGAGGAGCCATTAGGTTCTTGAAGCCCTTCAATTGCTCTTCTCAAGAGTTTATTCCAATCCACATTACGAAGCTCATTACAAGCTCCTCTAGATCCCTTAACAGATTTAGGAATAGTKGCAGGTTTAACACAAGAAAACCGTCCAGGATTATCTGGGTCCTTGTAGGATGCAAGACCTTTGTTGGTAACTTTAAGAATAGAACCATCTTGAACACTAAGTTCCAACTGTTCTGAAACAGTCTTCTTATCTAATCCATGGGAAGCACAAACAGCATGACATATTCTCTCTTCAGAAGGCCTTTGCTTTTGCTTTTTAACTTTTTGTATAGCTTCCAGAATCCACTCCGTATAAAGAGGGTTGGCAAGTTTTACCATGGTTGACCAGTAATTGTTTCCAGCCAAGAGTTACCCATAGAGGTTCCTCCTTATCCTTTTAGCAGATCTTTYAGAGGTTGTTCACACCTCAAACACAGACGAAAGGATTCCACACACTGCTTGGACACATGTCCAAAAATATCCACCCTGAGGAGTCAGAAAAAGCAGAGAAATACCTGCTGACTGAAACCTTCCAACTACTTTACTATTATGGGAATGTAGAAAGGATTCATCTGTGATGACTCTGGTACGTCCTTAAAAGAAAGTTCGTTGCAACCTTTAAAAAGAGAAAACAAGAGGCAGGGAGAAAATACAGTTAATGCTGAAGTATTAACAGAGAGCAACTCAGACATGCATTCATACTATAGGTGCTGCAGTATGGAAAAATCATTGTGATGAAACATTTGACAATTCCCATCCCACACCAAACACATCATCATAAAATCCTTCTGCTCCTCATAACAGTCAGTGGATTTAGTTTTCTAAATTCTAGCACCCCAACACTTAACCTACTACTGACTTGTTGGACAATTTCTATTCAATCAGGGATCTGAAAACACTCTCTAAAACAAACTGCCTACAAATAATTTCTGCATGGATTATACACGCAGTAGAAAACCCAAACAAACAGAAAACCAAACTCCAACCAATGAAAGATAAATTATTAACTGCGGCCATTTCTTACAGCATCCTGTCTCTAAGTGTCCTGCCATGTTGATTACACAACTCAGAAAACTGAAACCAAAATATCAGAACCAAGTTACAAGTAAAACATCATTATTAGGAATCCTACAAAACCAAAAGGCAACACAAGCGCGCTTCTCATTTTAAGGCGGGCAGCACAGAAACATTTTTGATACAAACTCRTAGGAACAGAAAAGAAAACAAAGTAACAGGAGGCATTTTCACATAAACAGGTTGTCAGCGYGAAGACGTATAAAGAGGTCACATTGAGAAATGTTTTAGTGACTCACAGTTTAACAAAAAAAATTTATTTACTTATTATGGAATAGATCACTCCAATAGAAAATTCACTGGCTACAAAAACTTATTTAGGAAACCTGAAAGAACATCTTGATGTGTTTAGTCATTCTGGATGAAAAAAAAAAAAAATAGAAGTCTCACAAATTAAACTAAGACAGGAGTTGCATAATGAATAAACAAATATATTTGAAATATTAATTTTTTCTGCCATAAAGTATGAGTGAGAACTTCTGAAGGCATTAACAGAATTGTATAATTACTTCAAATCAAAGGAAAATGAAAATACATCAGTTATCTTGTAAAGTAGAAGATTCACGAGTTCCACAGCAAAAAATATAAAATTAGTTAATATGCAACTACATTTATAAAATCATGGCAAGCAGCCTACAAATAACAAAATCATCTATGATTACATAACTCCTGGACCTCATCTTTATTCATTTACTCTAGTCATCCTGCATTTAAATCATGTTCAAAAACTTGAGTCAATTATAACTAGGAAAAACCAAAACTGATACAGTAATCTAAATTATTTTCAACTTGTTAAAAAGATTCCTCAGCAACTATGAAACAAAGAATATAACAACCCCCACTTTCAGTCCTATACCTTTTTCTTCTGCTATCCCCTCAAAAATGTATTGAAATATAAATTCCAGATCATGTTTCACATATTATTATACCTACACAACAGGATTAGCAACAAAAGAGCAGCTGGTTACTGGTGAGTATAAAAATTTTCTATACCTAAATAGCCAGTATTAATCAATTTATTTTATGAATCTGTCCTCCTTGAATCTGATAGAAGCTTAAACATTTTCAGATTTATCAGTGTGAAAATTCAACAGACTGCCAGTCTGAAAAAGGCATTCCTGATGCAAATGCAGGCCTGGATGCTGAACTGACTCACACACTGAACCCTAYTGATCTACACGGACTGGATCCTGTTTCTTGCTTCCAGACCGTACTCATGCAAGTTGGATTTGATAACAATTCTGCATATTTTAAGTATCTGTAATCAAACAATAACTTGTTCYGTAAACAGACATTTTAATTTACTCCAGCTAGCAAAAGCCATTCTTTGCCTAACAGAATTGTTTATATTCACTGTTTTCAGATAATTCCAAAATAACACTGTAGTTATAAAATGCAGACAAATATAGAGAAGAAAAGTTTCCACAGTATTATAAATGCTATCAATTTTCACACAAACCTGCCACTGAAAATACAATAACATAGCAAAGCAGAACTCTATATATAGTGCGGATTCACTCTGATTTCAAACATTTCAAACACTCTTTCTCCTACAGATTTGGAAGTTCTCTGTAGCTACCTACAAAACCCCAGATTCCTAGAAAGCTACTTCAAAAGTTATCTACTTAGGCTGTTCCACTCTAAGTCTTCATTAAGATAGTCACGACTTAATTCAATGCTGAACACTGCATTTGCTGAGTCAGATGTACTCGCCTCAGTTTTATATCTACTGCAGCACTGTTATATTAAATTTCATACAAGCAACCACATCACTTCCATTAAATTCCAGAGCACACAGTACAAGGTTTGTTCCAGGCTCCTGGACACCGATGAACATTTCAGTATAAATGCTACAACATGTGGGTTACAGGAATTTTTATTGGTCAGTGACTGTGGCAAAAGGTTAGCATAAACCTGCATCTTCATATAAAGTCTACTGCTTGGCACAGGAATTTCACAGCCATATACATTCAGAACTATATTTTTACTTATTTACTTAAAACTCCCTATGTGTAATACAACCTCCTGCATGCTARCACCTACTAAATCAACACCACTAGAGTGTATCAGCAGGAACAGAGCTTCCAGCACACAGGACATGGTATTTCAGGAGCAAAAATCAAAATATCCTAAATACACACCTTCCAACAGCATTTAAGTTCATTCTGCCTTAGGGAACACAAAGTGCATCCAATCCAAGTTTTTAATTGTTTTGCCACAACTTAGAGACTCTCTTACTCTGGCACTTGAATGGAGCTGAACTAGAAGTGCAGCACTCTGACCTCCACGACTGATATGACAAGGTCTACCACATGTAAGATTTGGAATAACTTATAACTAAAAAAACACCTTTCCSAGCAAAACAATTCCAGTGAGTGATCCTGGAGCTATAAATTAAAGTCTTTCAGAAATCAAGACAGATTGATCCAAGATTGGCAATTCAGAAACACACATATTTACATGCAAAGTGACTAGATAAAGACAAAACAAACTGGTTTAGAAACAAGCTTTCAAKATTCAATATAAAAGACACTCAGAAGTACAAAGTTACATTAAGGTTATTAAGTTTAGMACGCAAGTCTAGCAAAAGCACAAAAAGGTAGTCATATATCATTTAATACAAAAAGTGTGATGATGAACCAAACAGGTTTTGAGGAAAWACCTGTTTAAAGAAGTGATTACAAATTATTATCAGGCACTTATGTCTATTTATTAATCTTCCTCCCCTTGTAATTATCTAACTTTTAATCAAGTCTCAGCAGCACTCATTCAATCACAAATTAGATTTTCCATACTGTTAGATGCACAGGACAACTTCCAAATCTTAAGGCAACAGACACAGTTCTCTCTAGGTAATTTGTTGTATTTCAGCTTCTGCACTTTGTGGTATCTTATTTTTAAAATAAAACCTTCTGAGAAAGTTTGAACTTTATTACTGACCAAGTCTGCTAACAAGTCTACCACTGAAGAGCTGCAGAACAGAAGCATTCAGAGGGTGAGGTACAAAACATTACCTTTAAAACATGAAGAGCCATCTCTAGTCAAGGCTTGTCCCTTTACCTAGGTCATAAATTATCAGATAAACACAAAGAAGTTGCAAAATTTCAGCTTGGGATTTAGACTGAATGCAAATATGTCCTTTATAAGGCACGCACTTATTGCACACCTGATCATAATTAAAGAAGGCAGTGACTGAACACTTCAAGCTCAGGTGTCATCAGTAATCCTATAATCCTCTAATAAGGTGTTTTTAGACTGAACTAGTACCTGGAATCGCTTCCAGGTGATCCAGATTGTGAAAACAAGCTGGGTAGTCAAAAAAACAGCAACAACAAAAAGCTATGCTTCTCTCCCCCAGCAACAAAACTAAAAGGTGCTACACAAATACCACAACACGCAGTCTAAATTTTTTTTTWAAATTAATTRAAAGTTTGCTTTGGCTTTCATAAATGTAAATGCAGTTAAACTTTTAAAAACTGAGATTAACACAGCTATTAAAAAAAATAAACAAAAAGAAAGGGGGGACAAGAGAATGCAGCTGGGGGAGATGACAGCAACTTGTGCAACCTGCCGGTGACCTGTGAAGCACAATCTCATCCTGCTCCCTCCCACCTGCTCTGCACACACTCAGGAGAAGCAGCAGCAGGCCAGCTCTCTGCTGCAGCATCAGGGTCAGGTAAGGATTGCAGCAGAGGAGGAGGAAGAAGGGAAGACTGCCATTGCATTCCATTTTTGCCATTTTTCTTTGCTCCAAGCCATTACTTAGAATTCCGCAGCTAATCAACTCTGTATTCCACCCCCATCTCAATTAATGATGCAAAACAGACAAGATAGCTGTTTTGTTATTGCAAAATACACGGACCTACAAAAAGACAGGGATAAAGCAGATCCTGGTAAGGACTCCCATCGAACATATCACTCTTAAAATTACTCGGATCATGAAGCCAGCTATCGTATTATGCTTTACAGAAACATACAGTTTCCAATAATAACAAGAAAGGGCAATGACACATCTACATGCTTTAAAAAGACAGATGTGTAGACACTACAGTAACTTCAAAACAACACCAAAGACTTGGGGGTGTGGAGAGAAGAGTGGCACATGTGAACCGAACTGATGGAAGTGTTTGTGCTCTGAGATATCCCACAAGCTTCTTTGAGATCATATGCTTAAAACCATTTCACAACATGACAGCAGCAAGCACCACCAGAGGAAACAGCATCAGCACAACATAACACCACCAAAATCACCCAAATTCACCTTACCCACCCTCTTCCCACTAAAGTTCTGAGCACTTTAAAATACAGTACCAGAGAACAGCAGGGAATATGGGAAGGTAATATTCACTGCCAAGAGTTCACCTGGAAAAAGCGCTTAACTGAAAACATTTCTTCTTGGGATAGTGATTTTCAAGTGCAGGGGCGGGTATCCTCTGCTCTTGCCAGAGAGGGTTAATTTCAATGCTCAGGGGCTGAGTGCGAGAGGTGAGGTCCGGGCAAAGAAAACACAATGTGAACATCGCTTCCAAAACGTGGCAGTGCCAGGCTGGACTGTTCCCCTCCCCAACTTACTTAAGGTTTTTGAAGTACAGCCCGGCCACGGAGATGTGCAACGCCTAGAGACTCGGGCCAAGGCATTGTTGCATTTGACAGGGGCCGAGCCGGGGCTGGCTCCGCGCCCTACACGCCTCGCTCCGAGCTTTGCCATCGCCGAGGCAGGAACCCCAAGCCGTAGGCTGAGCGCCCCGGGGCGCGGCGACCCGCGGGCAGGGCAGCCCGGGAGCACGGAGCCGTGCGCGCTCCGGTACCGCGGGGCGCCGGGCGGGGCCGGGGGCGGCGGCCGCGAGTCCCCCGCGGGAGGCAGGTGAGAYCCCCCCGGTACCACTCACCTCCGCGGGGGGAGGAGCCTCCTCCGGGCGCCGCAGCGGCTCCCCCTGCTGCCGGCTCTTCCGCCGCTCCCGCCGCCGGGCCGTGCCGGGCCGCCTAGCCCGCTCCGCGCTGCCCGCGGCCGCCGCGACCGCCCCGCTGCCGCCGCGCGCGGCTCGGCGCACCTACGCCGCCATTTTGTCTCGCCCCGTTGTACTTAACGTGAATCCGACATGACACTGATTACAGCCCAATGGAGGCTCATTAAAACCTTACCTACCCCGCGCCCCGCCCCCCGCGGCCCGCCATTGGCCCGCGCCGCGCACGCCGCCGCGCGCTCACGGGCCGCGGGGCGCTGTCCGTCACCCGCCCACACCGGCCCCGGCCCGCCCGGCAACCGGGCCGCCGCTCCTATTGGCCAACGGCGCTTGTCAATCACGCGGCGCGCCCCTTCCAAGCGCGCTCGGCACCGCCCACCCGCGAATGGGGCGGGGCCGGCGGCCGACAGTGGCCGCCGCCGCCGCCACACACCCGCGCGCCCCGCCCAGCCGCCCGCCTCGCCGCCGGGCCTCGGGCGCTCGCCATTGGCCACCCGCCGCGGGCGGGGGCGGGACTTCTCGCAATGCCGCCCTCCTGTTGGCTGTCGCTGCCGCCCGTCCGCGCCCCCCCACCCCGCGGCCTCACCGCCCCCCCGCCGCCGCCCCACCCGCTCCCTCCCGAAGTTTGTTCGGGAGCGCGAGCGCTGCCGAGGCACCGGCGGCGGCCGCCTGAGCCAGCTCGGCGGGGCGGGCGGGCGCGCGACACACACTAATGAGCGGCCTTAAATATTGAGCGTCACGCGCGTGCCTCATAGCCTGGCACTCGCCCGGGCGGGCGAGATGGAACAGCATGCTCCCAGCATAACCCTCCCAAGGTGCCTGGCACTGGCAGCCGCTTATCGCGCACACGCACACCCCGCACCGCCGAGGGAGGGAGGGAGGAGGGGGTGGGAACGGGGACGACGACAATGACTCCCGGCTCTGCAGCCACATGCAGGTCCCTGCAAGTTTCGCCATGCGAAGCACAGGGACTTCTCTGTCACCCCGTCTGCGAAGGAACAATCGCCTCCTCAGAAAGGCAGGGTGGAACATGCAACACAAAAACCTCAGCCATCCCCTGCTTCCCCTCCGCCACTCCATTCCCCCTCTCCCCACCCCATCCAACCCAGCCATCACCTCCTGCTGCTGCTCCCCCTCCCCTGCAAATCGCAGAGCATTGCAATGCATTTACCCAGCGCAAGTGTCTGCAAACACGTGCATCAGCCTCCGATGCTAAAGGAAAAAAAGTACCCAGCCTAGTGACAAGCCCCCTGCGCTGGGAGAGGGGAGGCAAAGGGGGTTATTATGGCAAATTGCAGCCTGTCACCCAATGCAAAACAAACCCCATCGCATGCTCCCTATTATCCCCCGCATAAACTCCTGGGAATCTAACCTCCGATGCAGGTTCCCCCCTTTGCTTGCAATGACCTCCTTTCTCTGCCCGTGTGTGTTTCTGCAGCAGCGGTTCCTGCGGAATGTGCTGCCCCTGAAACGCGATCGCGGCTCCTCTCTCTCTCTCGCTCTCTCGCTCTCTCCGCTCTGTCTCTCGCTCGCCCGCTCGCTCTCTCTCCTGGCTGCAACCAGAGCCAGGAACACAACAACAACACAGCCTCCCCCCACCCCCTTCCCCAAACACATACACACTGAAGAGACCCAGCCAGGAGAGCCAGACGAGCCGGGGAGGGGGTGGAGGGAATCCCCAGCCAGCGGATTGATTGCACCAGTTACCTTCCCTAAGCCCCTCCGCGAGAGGGGAAAAAAAGAAGATGAATACAGAGAGAATACCTTGTCTCCCCTCCTCCTCCTCCGCGGGGCTCCTCTTCTCACTCCAAAATACTAAAAGGTGGACGGGCAGATCAGACACACGCGTTCAGCTCTCGGCGGGGGAGGGGAGCCACGCGAGCAATTATCATTAATTTAGAAATTAAAACAGAAACCCACCCCAGACCTCCAGCCTCCCCGGTGCGGGCGGACGCAGATTGCGAGCACTGGTGCTAAGACACAGGACCTGATAACAGCTAATTGAAAGGTTAATCTACATAGGCTGTGACAGAAGAGGTCCCTCCCCACTTTTTTATCTGCTGTTGGCAAGTGGGAAATTGAGCTCCCCCCACCTTTTCTCCCTCAAAAAAAAAAAAAAATTAAAAAAAATAAAATAAAAAAGGGAGAGAAAGGGGTAAAGGGGATAAAGTTTGGGGGCCGGCGCGTCCCCTGGGCGGGAAGGCGGCTGCGGGGAAGTGGCCACCGGCGCCTCCCGGGGGCCCCCAGCCGCCCTCGGGGGGTCGCGCTGAGCTTCCCGTCCTACGGGGGGCGATTGAAACCGGCTCGATGGAAGCACCCCCGCAGGCAGCCCCTAGGGCTCCAACATTCCCCCGGGCCCGGCGGAGAGGGCTGTGCTCGAGCCGGCCGTAATTAGTCTGAGGGATGTGGAAGCAGCGTGAACAAATCACAGATGTTGTCCTCCCATTGAGTTTGTACATGTAACAAGATGTTACGAGGAATATATTTTAAAGAACAAGGTGATAACACGTGCGGACTTAAAGCTCGGTTTTCTCCGCACTGTCTTGAGCCGTGCTGCCAAAGGCCTCTGAYCATGTCAAAGTTTTCACTAATCACAGAATATGATGAGTTGTAAGGGACGCATCAGAACCATCGAATCCGACTCCTGGGTTTTAATACTACTCGTGATGGTTTTCTCACCTATGGCCAGCAAACACCACTTTTCACCCAAACATCACTTTTCACCCAAGCAGGGCATGACAAAACGCCATGGGATACATCCCACAGACGGAGGAAAAGGCAGTCTGCCTACCTGATCATCTGCTCTAGCAGGCACAGCTGGATATTCCCCKTCTTCCCAAATTTGAAACATGACTGTCCCAGAGGTCTCCTCAACATCCTCTTTTCTACATCTTGTGGATGACATGTTGCGTTAGGTGCCTGTCTGCAAAGTTTTCTAAAAATACCTGGTCTCGAAGAAGAAAATATAAAATTTAAAAAAATCTCCTTTTAGACTGGGTGGAAAATGACCTACAATAAACTATGAAGKTCTTTCCTAGATGATGTACTGCATGTAGACCAGTAAGGAAACAAAGTTTCTGTAATAAAAAAATAAGCATTAAGGTTTACTGAAACTTCTTTCAGAGCCAGTTGCTTGAGATGCTGTATAAGGAAGCTCTTTGGTGATGTTTCAGAGCACTGTAAAATTGTATGACCTACTTACAGAAAGCTACCGGGTGAAAATAATATTCCAGCATGTATCTATCACACCATAACCATTGACTGAGGTTTTAGTCTTTTAACTGCCAGATGCAGGCTTTTAAACACAAAGAGGGAAATTGAAATGTGTAGTGACCTAATACTTGTTGGAGAATCCGTCAAGGTTCATGCATTATGCAGGACCTGGCTGTGATTTAAAATAGTTTTAAAATTATTGGAAATGTTATAAATCATTTCAGCAGAATTTGGAGCCAAGCRTCACATTTGCAACACTATTCTGAATGTTGTGTCAACATTTCCATCAGAAACTTTTTTTTTTCTTTCCAGAAAATTTACAACTTGGTTAGTGGTAAAAACATAAAAATAATTTCTTGAAACTGAAACTTGGCATGGCCACATCCCAGTTCAGGAAACAAAACACTGAAGGAAACTCGATAATCTGTTTGGCCATTCTGAAATTATGAGTGTGTTGTGAAGACATAAGTAATAGCACAGAGAAAAATAATAAAAGTCTCTGGTTTAAATAATTCCATTCTTTCTTCTCAATTTAATTCTTTTCCTAAAAATAAATTTTATAGGATGATATGTCATTGGGTGTTGTGTTCCAGTTTTTAACATATTCAAGAACCTTCTGTTTGCAGAGAGACTCCTATGGATCTTGACACTTACAGGTGTACCTAATATTATGTAAATTGTGAAGTTAAGCACATGAACCTCTTCATACATGAATCATGGTCCAGCTACATCATGGTAATTTAGTGCAGCTCAGTTTGAGACAGTGCATGTTACGCAGAGAAACCCAAGTACCCAGAGTGCTTTGGATCTGAGAGTGTTTAATATGTTGTATGCATTTTGGTTTGTGATCTAGATAAGAAATATTTTTGGTTTATTGTATGAAAACCCCCTCAAGCCTATATTAAAAATAGCYATGGAAAAGTAATAAGCCTATCAAGGAGGTTAGTGTAAGCAATAAAATCTACACATTAGGATGTCTTTTATGGGCAGACTTTGGGGGATTTCTCTCCCATAACTCCTAAAAACTGATGAAGTACAAYTAATTCCCCCAAGCAGTAACAGGTGTCTAAACACTTACACATTCAATACACCCATTCCACCTGCTAAAAACATGTCCTTCATATTAAAAAAGCGTATCTAAAATAAAAATAATTTTCTCATGTCTTCTTGTGGAAAGAACTACTTTGGCCCATTTAACTTTGTTCTATTTGTCTCTTTGCTTTTATTATATTTTAAATAACCTTATTTAAARGATTTTCACCCACACACACACGCCCAAGGAAAAATATATATGGTTGCACATCTATATTGGAGTGTAAGTAGTAAGCATATGCTTCTCTCCAAAAGTCCTTAGAATTATTCTAAAAATGCACTAACACTGCTATTTCTGGATCACAAGTGAGAGAAAGCAAGAAGTTAAGGGCTGCACATGGTCTGAGTTAAATTCAGTTCTCAA
Source organism: Malurus melanocephalus (assembly GCF_030028575.1). Taxonomy (NCBI): domain Eukaryota; kingdom Metazoa; phylum Chordata; class Aves; order Passeriformes; family Maluridae; genus Malurus; species Malurus melanocephalus. The sequence continues at coordinate 140,151 of NW_026623493.1, read as the reverse complement.
AAATCCAAATCTGAAAATTGCTGTATGTATAGCTGTGGTGTAAGACATGCTGGAGACTGCTGCTTAAATGAAGCCCAGACATGTGCAGAACAAATTCATCAGTGTACAAAGAAGAACATCAAATTAGAGTTTGAACACTTGTTTGAAATCAGTAAGAAAATTCTTGTGCATGAAATTACTGCCATCATATTAAGAATTTCCCTGTGAGGGTTTTAATCACTGATGCAGTTCCATTAGAACTAGTGGGGTTGTTACATATTTAGAAACAATTATGTAGTTGTCCATGTTGGTATGGTGACAGATCCCTATTTATCTTTGGAGCTGCTGGAGGGTAAAGTCTTGGCCCTCATCAAAGTCTGGCAAAACATCTTATGACTTCAACCAAGCCAGGATGTTCCTTCTATTATGRCCACACATAACCACATATATGACTACAGTCACCTGGAAATTGCATCCCCTGGCATTTTTGGCTGACAGAAGTGACCTTGGGGAGAAAAGTCATCCTAAGAGTGCAGAGAATTTCTTCCCAGCCTCTACAGTCATCCTGAGCATGCCCTTGCCTATGAGCTGAATGATAAATTCTTTACTTACACCACCTCCTCTGCTTAGATCACCTGCCAGCAGCTTCCTTGCAATCCTAATGTTTAACCTCATATTCCTTCTGGACGGAAATAGCCTTTTTTAAAAAAAAATTGTTTGTTTTGTTTTTTGTTGTTTATGGTATTTTTTTTCCCTCAGCCTTTTATGTTTTAATTTAATCTGAAAGATTAATCCATGAAACTTAGTCTACTCCTCTGAACAGAAGCAGAATGCTCTTGGTTTATGTATGAGGATATGCATTGCTGCACACAACAGAGCATCACTGCCCAATTTAAGCATTATAGATTATATTAATGCATACACTCATCTATTTACATACATATAAAGGGAGTAAGGTGTGGACATATTTTCCGATCATTTGCTGTCTCATCTATTATATTTAATAAAATTGAATAATAGTATAAAGTAGTCTCCTGCTGCCATTTTACCAGATTTCAGATGCTTTTTAATTCCTGAAACTAGCAGATTATAAGGTAAATGCTATAGCAATCTCAACTCAGGAGTTGTAATTGGCATAATACTGTAATTTGGAAATAAGTGTTTGTGGTAGATCAGCTGTCATCCCACAGGGATGGAGACAGTGACTGTTTATAATAAATCCCACATGTTCCTTTCTACTCTGGCAAATACACCACGCTGCTATATCAAAGTACKTTACAATCCTTAATGAATTAGTTCCTGTAAGAGCTTTGTCAGGTGAGTGTGTATTATTTTTCTTGTTCTCCAACCAGAGACATACAAAGCATAAAGCAAAGCAGGTAGAAGAGGATGCTGGCTTCAGGAAAAATCTGGGCAYATGAGTTCCAAGGGCCCAGTCTGGCCACAAGAGACCCAGTTTCAGAGGTCCTGTGCTAGTCATGGAGAAGAAACTGCTGGCTATTAACACACATTTGAGACCTTAGCACGTCTTTTTGCAGCATTAACTATGACACATGTTAAAGAAACAATGGGACGAATAGAATTTGGGAGCGCAAAGGAAAAGGCTAAAAGAAAAGAAAGAAAAAACAGGTGGCTCTTATACATGACAATGTCTGTAAGTCTTTCATATACACARTATCCCAGTACTTGATGTGGAGGTTCTCTTTATGCATGATAAAGGATTAGTAAGTGATTAATAGATGTTTTAATAAATGGCAATCAATTGTTATGAGTCCAATAGGTCAATAGGGTTTTTTTACAACAATAGCTCATCATTGTCTGAAACACCCTCCCRATGTATTTAACCTCTACATGCTTTACATTGAAACACCTGCTAATCTTGTGTTAAACCTCACAAATGGAATCTTAATATAAAGTGTGACTCAAAACAAATTTACTGGAGAAAAAAGGATTAGCACCTAGGCTCCACAGTAAATTGTTAGTTATAGCTGTACTGGATTTAAGTTTCTCCTTTAGCCATGTAAAAGGCACTGATGTGACAGGAAGCATTTTGCTGCTGAGTGCAAGAGTGGTGTTTTCAAGGCTAATCCCAAGAGGAGGCTTGGGATATTGCTGGACTCTGTATCAAGCAGCATCACTGAACTTGGTGCAGCCTTGTGTTTCTATACACATTTACAGTAATACCTTGTGAGGGCAGCTGATGAGATAAAGGATGGAACTGAAAATGAATAAAKATCAGTATGCTCAGAGGTAGTGAAAGCTGCCATAATCAGGGGCTGCTCAGGTCCTTCTTGCTACTGTCCTGCTGTGTTTAGTTAGTCTGGTGAAAGGGGAGGATGCTGATGTTTGCAGGAGCCATTTTAACACCTCAGCTTGTCTTTGTGAGCTTTAAAGTAATTAACTCTCCAATCATTACCGGTTGACTTTTTCGACAGGTTTAGGTTTCCCTCCTGCTGTTCCCTTTGGGGATATTGGGTTGTCAGTTTATGAGAGGGGGGATTCATTTTAAGGTTCACACAAAATCCCTTTCACAGCTTCCCAACAGCTCATTGTGTTCTCCATACTGCTGGAATATTCTCTTGGTCTCTGTTTTAATGAACATGACTTACATAACATTTTCCAGATCAACTGGACAAGAAGAGGGGAGGAAGAAGGGGGGAAGCTTCTCCAAAAAGGCAGATAGCCACACTTGCAAAGCCCTTCAGATGAAAAGAGGACCATCATCAGTACTTAGAAGTCAATAAAAGAGACTGCAAAGGCAGTTTTGCTAAATAAAGTTACTTTGAGCTGCGAAAGGATTCTGACAGTCCTTAATGTAACTGAAAGAATCCTCACAACYTCCAGCTGTGACATGGGTGTACTAYATTATAGTTCAGTTTTAGCCAGGTGAAAATCTTCAGATTTGTAGTTGGTGCAGTTTTTTATTGATCAAAGATTGCCAAGAGACATGGAGAGAAAAAGGTAGGGGAAAACTTGACCATATTCTTATTAATCCTATTCTCATCCAGTTTCCACTACATATTTTCTAAAATCGCTTTAATAAGCTGAAGAAATTGTAATGACCAGAYAGGCTGCTACCAGATACACTATTTGTGCTGCTGCTGCCCAGCTCTGATGGTGCACAACAGCACCAGAGTAATAGGAAATGTGGCTGACAGGCACATCCACCATTTCTCAAATTCAATGGACAGGGAGAGCCCTCACCTACTGCAAAGCTGGTGGGAGCCCTTCCCCTTTGAACTTCTGCTCAGCACCTCCCAGCACAYCAACCTTCTTATTAAGGGTGAGAGTTTGGGAAATAATCCATGTGGCAAACTATCTCACAAGTGGCTGAGCCCAGGCTTAGAAAAACTTTAGGTCTGCTCTGTAATGTTTGGAAATTGAGCAACAACCACTCCAGTCTTTTCTTTTGCAGTTTGAACCAAGAGGAGTTTGACTGGTGTCAAGGACCACACTGCTATCTCCAGCTGGGTTTTTAGTGGTGTCTGTATGATGTTTTCTTTACTTTCTTTGTTGGCAGCATTAGCTGTGAAGTTCCCTTGCTAAATAAAGCTCTGACTGCACAAACAATTTATTTCAGTCACTTCCCATAGCTGCTGGTGCTGGAGCAACTCAAGCTCTGTTAGCTAGGCTAGAAGGCCTGTCAGAGTCAGGTGGCAATACACCACATCATTTCAAATACCCTTTCAGGAACCTTTAGATTTGCTCAATGCTCCCTCAAAAATAGCCACTGGCTTGCTTGCGTTAGGGCTCCCAACCTAACCCTGGTTGTTAAATTATCGTCATGCACAGAAGGATTTTGTATTAAATATCCTTTGGGAAGGCAAATCTGAGTGAAAAGGAATTTGGGGGCAGGARAGACTTGTTTTTCTGTGTCAGGTARTATAAAAATRTGAAGCAGTAGCTAGGAAGAACTAAGGTAATAACACATCAGTGCTGGAAATGTGAAGTGTCTTCTCCTCAGTGGTACATAGGAGAGGTAGCTGGTGATTTATCAAGATGCCAGTTGCATTATACAGCATAATGAAGCCCTTTGTTTATTTAATAAAAAAAATAAAAATAAGAACAGCGAAGTTCTACTCCTCAGCTGATGGCAGGACCTGGGCAAGCGGTGAGCTTGTTTCCTTAGCACTGGCCAGATCCCCTCTGTTATCCTGATATTATTCCCCTTTGTTATTCGATATCCCACAGTGCCAGCTAAGTCAGGAGTTGTCACACTCCTCACTGGTGCAGCAGGATACAAAATAGCTGGGGGTGGGGAGGGAGACTGGAATGGTTAGGAGGTGGAAGGGAAAAGGCCTTTTTTTTTGTGAAAACAGTAGCACCAGCTGCATCCTGCAAGTCGCTAAATTAGCCAGTCAGTTGTTTTTCTTTTAATTTTTGTGTGAATTCAAGAATAGGTTGTGGATGTCTTGGCAACTCATGAATGAGGCTCTTTATGAAAGAATTCACCTTGCAGAGGGGCTGCTGTCAGATGCACAAGCCTCTTTCCATTAATTAAGCTGCAGAACATCCCCTTTTTTTTTCCTCCATTCCTCTCAGCGCCTGAATAATCAGACCCTGTGTCTTTCCATAACATCCACCACTGCCTCTCTCACTCCTCACAGTATTTCACCCACTCTGTTAATTCTGGGCTGCCAGATTTTTTTTTTTTTTTTTTTTTTTTTTTTTTTTTTTAACACAGCTTATTGCTGCTAAGTGAGATATCATGCTGCCTGAGCTAATAACTAAGATGAATATTCTGCTCCACTGCAACTAGTAGCATTCTTTGTGCATTATCTTCAGCTGAAGGGTGGCCTAAGAGCAAAGTTGGATATTTTCAAAAGCTCAGCTGGGAGTTAATCAACTCTTATTGTTTTTCAACAGGAGCAGGATGCTTAACTTGCATCCAGTGAGTCATCCCTGGATTGTCACTCACACACACAAACAGCMCCACAGAAGGTGCTAAGAACTTTTAGACATCCTAGAAATGACCTGCCATTAAAAGTGTATAAGCTAAACAGTATCGGGTTAAGGAGTGATTACAGATGTAATTATGCCTGAACAGAGTCTGGGGAGAGAAGGTGGGTACCAAGAACCTCAATCAATGCTCACTCAGCTTTGCTGTGGTCTGAACAAGAGGCGTGACAGCAATGGAATAGTCTTGAGGTTTTTAGTGAAGATACTCATGTGTGCATTTATGAATTTGCACACCTGCTTCAGGGAATAATCCCAAATCTTTTAAAAGATGAGGGCTGACCATCATACCTTAAGTGTGTATGTTTGGGCTTAATTWTGTATGGCTGATTTAAAATCCCAGTCATTAGGAATAGAAAATTATGTGTATGGTATTAATGACAGGCTGTTATAAATGATCTGTTCATTTTCCTTCACTTCCAAGTAATACTGAACATTAATTTCCTGCAAATGAAGCAATCTGAAGTAGAGCACACCAAATAATTAATCTTTGGAAACTCTGGACTAAATTAAAATAATTTAAAGTTAAATAAAGAGCTCATCTGTGGCCCCAGTGCTCTTTCTGGGAAGCAAGGGATACATAAAAGAATCAAAAAGAAAGCAAATACAGAATTACCTAACAGAAAAGGAATCTACAAATATATGTAATAAATTCCCACATTACATCATAAAACTAACTTGCTCACAAATGCTGTCATTGCAAATGCCAAGCCACATGGGAGAACTTTCAATTAGTAGTAAAAGGGAATAAGCAAATGGGAAATTATTTGCATTGGACATATGCATTTTCTATTTTRGGGCTTGCTGGCCTGTTTGGATTTTTTTTTAGATATGATCAAATTATCTATTAGACGACGGTTTTCCTTATACTGAGAACTGGGTGTGGTAGAATTTGAAATACCATTTAAATGGTTAACTAGAAATTCTCTTTATTAATTCAGGCAGCATATCAAAGAATGTGCACTCATGATAAACTTTATGCTTTTATTAGCAAAAGTTGACTTCTTAATTTAATGCTACAATTTGGTTAAAATTAAAGCACAAGTATAGTTGAAGAGTTTCTGTAAATTGAGACTATTCAGGAATATAAGAAAAATAATTCCATCTTTATTAGCTTCAGGAAAAATTAATGCCTACATTTCAGAAAGAACAGTAAATAAGCTTACTAGTCCTTTGTTTCTTTCAGAGTTTGACTTGTATTTTTTTTTTTCCAATCTTTCCTTGACTGCAAATCTACAGCTATCCTGAACTATCAGAGACAAATAATCTAATGGAAAATAACATGGGTGAAGAGATTAAATACAATAGTGGGCTGCAGGAGTTTGAAAGGCATGGCATTGCCTCTAGACGTGCCAAAAGCTCCTTGCTACCGTTTTCTTGTTTGTAAAACGGGAAAGATATTAACCTGCCTCTTGGTAAAGCAGAAATGCTCCTGTCTGTATAAAAGCTGAGGATTATTAGAGAGAAGATGTTCAGCTTGGGAGTGRGGTTCTGAATATAGTGATGAACCCACTCAATTTCAATTGCTGCACCTGAGCTTCTTTCTTCTTATAACAATTAACCTCTTAGAAAAGAATTAACACTGAGTTTACATGTTGACTCTATAGACATGGGATAATTGCTTTTAAAAAGATCATCTATAAGTCCAGGAAATTACATTTCTCCTTTTGCTTCTAAAATTACAAACTTCTGACTTCCCAGCTGGTAATGCAAGCAATCAAAATCAGGTCTCTCGAGTGCAGTTGCACGACACACATGAACAACAATCTCATTTCATAAAGAATTAACCCACAGCCAGCTACGTTAACTGGCTCCAATTCATGCCACAAAGCCCAGTCTGATCCAAGCACTGTGGTTCCTGCTTTACACAGGCAGAAATGTACTGGTGAAATAACAGCAAACCTTCTTGGAGCCCTACCCTGACAAAGCTCCCTGGCAGAGGGAAGGAGTTTGGAATGAAGCACCAAACTGAAACCCAGACGCTTTGGCTGAGTTTTCTGTCTTTGTTACATGCTGCCTATCATTGAGGCAGTCACTTAACCTCCGCTAGTTTCATCTTCTATCACACAGAGACAGTAATACCTCCTTTGGCTGTCTTTTTGATCTAGAGTAGAAAGCAAGTGACATTATCCCCACCCCCCAATCCCAGCCAAGTCTAGGAACTACTGTGATTCTAATCAGTAACAGCATTAACTACTGTTTAAACAGAAGGACCTACTTCAGATTGAAATTTCCTTGATTTTATCTAGTTAAAAATCTCTTCATAATTTCTCTGATTTTTCCCCTCCTTTTTGAGATAAGGTAGGAGGAAAGAAGTGACTWGTTTTGGGTTGATGATTTAGCTCTGTAAGTGCTCCAAGTATAGGGTCATAGAGAGGAAGCAGAGAACATAGATCCAAATGAGGAAAGCTTGGTAAATTTCACTTATTTCATCATGACCTCTCCTTAAATTATGCTCTTTACATCTTAAAGATGATGTGCAAACGGAAGTCCAGAACAAATGTGCAACTCAGTCGTGCCCTTTTCTCAGTGAGCTACCTTAAAGTAAAATAGGTGCAGGTTCCCTCAATATATCCCCAACATTTCWTAAAATACACACCTTGAAGCTTTCTGGTATTTTTTCTTCATGCTCAGTCTAAATCTTTTTCTACTGTGTTTCAAGCCACTGCAACCTTAATGATAGTCTTAAATCAGTTCTTCTTTATTAGTGTTTACTGCAAATGGTTATCTTGGGTAAGCATTTGCCATGTTCCTCACTAGGAACCAATTAAGCAACCTGTAGCCACTTTCCTTTCTGTTTTGAAATACATTTCAATTGACAGATTTGAACAAGCTGTGCCACACTGAGTAGTACCAAAGACTGCCATTTAGAGGGATTTGTGGTGCACTATCCTGTTTGGARAAAGATTATTCATACATTCAGAAGACTGACTTTGCAGGCACATGTATATGTTTGTGACTGAAACTTCTACACTGACARTCTTTCAAATCCAGTTGCCTTCTCTTGGGACGGGAACATGAACCTTTATTTCTCTTTRAGAACTGACACCACTGTGATCTCCATCATGAGTCTAGCAATATTAAAGTGTGTTGTTCTTTACAGGCAGGACTGACTGCTTGAGTTGAATGACTACATGTTGATCTTTGGGGAGCTGCAGGGCTATGTGTTTGTCTGGTTTCAAATTCATCTTCTCCAGGTTGTGGGGAAAGGAGCTTTYAGAAATGGCAAATACACATGGATTTAAGCAACAGTTCATTTCAGCAGCATCTTGCATTTTTCAACACTGCTGAACTGATGAGGCTTAGTACAGCATTTTTTTTAAGATCAAAAGATGTGACAGTTCACAAAACATGCAGTGAAGAAATAAAATCATTCCCTGCACACACCAAGAACCACCACTACCTACCAGAATCCGCTGATAAAGATTTCTTTAGCACAATCCAGAAAAATCTGCACTCCACACTGCGCAGATACTTCAAGACAGACAGGTATCTATCTACCAGGGACAAAAGTCTGTCTTCTCTTATGAAGAACTGCAATGGAGCAGAGCAGTCATTGCTAGTTCAGCAAAAAGGGAGGCTGTGTATGATGTGCAGCTCAGCTGAGGGCAGCAGAAGGACCCAGACGTGGAGCTGGCACCTTCCTCAGGATACAGCTTTCAGCCTCTGCTTCTGCTTCTGCCCACCCTGCTCCCTGCTGCAATGCTGGGCACAAGCAGCCTGTCACTGTTCTAGGTACATGGACTGCACTAGGGCTGTATTTAAGAAGGCAGGATTATTAYTTCCTATGGCTAGACAGAGTTAACAACCCCCAGAGACAAATATGAGCGCTTGTGACAGACACAGACGAGTTACTTCCATTCATGGAAAGAAAAACAACTTTATGATCATGTAACTGAATTGTTTCTAATTAATTAATGATCTATATTTCATACTGCTGAAGCAGAGTCTGAAACACACTAGCAAAAATCCTTCATGTGGCCCATACTAACGGTGGCATGGGCACTGGGTCACAGGTTCCATAATAAACAAGTTTTCTTGAGTTTGTAACCCATCCCTCAGTTTCATTCCCTCATTGCTGGGCACACACAATGAGAGGTTGGGAAGGAGCCAAAGGGTGTCCCAGGACTGGCAGCAAGGGAGTGGGGACAGGCAGACCCCAAGACCAGGGCCCAGCTTAACCCAAAGTGAATCTCACCAGGGAAGCCTGTGGTGGTCAGACAGGGGAGAAACCAAGCCTGGCAAGATCTGTCCTGGGTACGGTGATCCTTGGCAGGTCCATGGGGATGAGGGAGGGCCAAAGCCAAGGCCAAGCTGCAGAGTTGGTGTGGGCTGAGGCCAGAATAWACAGAGCCCATGGGCAGGCACGGTGTGGCTGCAGCTGAGCTCCTTGCACAGAGCCCAGGGCTGAGCTGCACTGGGGATGTGGGGCAGGGCTGCAGTGTGGGGAGGGCTCAGGGCCATCAATGCTCTCCCAGAGATGCGCTGGATCTTCAGATTCCCTTGGTAACTAAATGTCACTGAGAGCGCCATACACCGGCCTGCCAGATAGAGCAGGACTTKAATGTTACACAAATAATAATCTGATCCTACAAACCCGTGTATATGTCATTGAGATCTTATTACAGGCTGGGTAAGAGGATGCTGGGTGTTTGCACTGATGAGGCTATTTCAGTACGATAAGCTGCACTAAGTGGGCTCAGTTTTGCATCACTGGAGTGTATTTGCATATTGCACTGCCAGGGAAAAGAAAACCTTCAATTTTGCAAGAGTTTGCCACGCACAAAARTGCCACTGCAAATATCTGAGCATGTGAGCAGCTCCCCTGAAGGCAATACTCCATGGAAGGTACTAGCAAGGGGCAATTAAAGGGTCTGACATTGCCAGGTTTAGGGATGTTCAGCGTAAAACTCATCCATATTCTTTCAGGACTTTTTACAATGTCCATTGCCTTTTGATTGATGACAGTTCACATGRCAAAAGAGTGGCAAATATTTTTGGCTATAAGAATTCAAATAGTCTTCTGAAAGAATTGTTATTAGAAGCAGCCTGAAGTCCAGCCAAATATTCCTATTCTTTTTCACTTCAAACCTTGATACATGTTTTCCTGTCAAAAGGAAGCCTGGAAAAGGTTTTTTTTTCCCTTTTTACCAGCTGGTGATTTCCAAATTTTGTGTTTGTTCATTCATTATTTTTCTAATTTGTTTTTGTTTTGTTTTGTGTGTGTGTGTGTGAGTGTGTGTGTGTGTTTTCTTGGGTTTTTTTGTGTGTGTGGTTTGTTTTTTTGGTTTTGTTTTGTTGTTTTCATTTTGTTTTCTTTGTTTTTTAAGTTTCAGATTTTTTTTTCCATTTTATAGGTTTTGAAAATGGACAGAAGAAGCCAAAATGTATCTTATTATTTCAATTCTATGTTATATTTTGCATTTTTGTCTCAAAATTCTCCCASCAGTCTAATGCAATCCCATTCCTAAATTAATACAATTATTTTAAGCCAGGACCTTGAAAAGCTGTCACTACGTGCAAAAATCAAAGAACACAATTTTTATATTAAAACCCAAACAACTTGATATCTCTATAAAATTGTAGACATGCTCATACTTGCATATGCACACMTATTTTTAGTGCAATGATATGTTATATGGTTTATATATAGGCTATTAAAATAATGTAAACAATCTAAACAAAGCAGATTAGCAGCAAAACGTGCAGTAACAAGTTTAAGATGCCGTGTTCTCTAAGTAAACTGAGAAGAGAGTCATAACATGAAACTTTTCTTTCTGCTCCTACAACATTTGTGTTGAACACTTTGCCCTCAGAAGAGATTTGGGGGACAGGAGAGAGATCCTAAGGCTCCACGATTGTTTCCCCAGCCAGGGTCAGGCTGGGTCTTGTCTGGCTGCAGTGTAAATGCACATTTCCAAAGGTGCTGGGTCTGAACGAGAGACTCCCCACATCCCTCCCAACAGCTCTGACAGACACCACTGWGGAGAGGCCTTTGGGCATCTTTTGYACYCTGGAGTTTGAGCAGAACCTSTGACACAAACCAAGAGCCCGGTTCAAGGGCTCATCCCTCCCTCGGCCACTCTGGAAATGGAGCAGACAGAAGGGAYCCTCTCGAGCGGCTCAGTCCGGTGCCAGCACAGAACAAAGTGACACCTCCAGGCACCTCGGGGGAACAAATCCATAAAMAAAGGTACCCAGAGCTGAGAGTGCAACAGAACAAAAATGAAAGTGGTTGTAAACTGCRTTAATGCACGGGTAATTCTTGCAGCAAACATAACCAAAGGCACACAAAACATTGCTTTGGTGAATGGTGTAGAAAAACCTATCAGCTATAGGTGTCAAATATATCCTTTGTAGTTTCACTGAGGTATTTTGCAGCGAAACAATCAAGACAAATATGCAGATCCCAATTATGGGACAAGAATCTTCTTGTAATGAAGTGATACGAGTTCCCTGCCAGTTTGCTTTGCAAYATTCAAGTTTTTTATACTGTGCTGGGATTGTCTGAGAGCTCAGATCCCAAGTGAGACCCCAATTCAGTTGCCAGGTGAGTTTGTGTAGCCTTAAGGGCACAGAGGCTGCACGAAGGGGAACCACTTCCCCCCTTAAACTGCACGTACAGAAAGAGCTTGGGTTTTAGTTTGGGTTTGTTTAATTTTTTGTTTTCCTTTTTTTAGTTTTTATTTTTGTTTGGCTGTAACAATGTGCTCGAGTTCTGGCTGATTGGCTTCTGTGCTTTAATATTGATGGCTCTGTAGCTGGACTTCCCAGGTGGGCATCCATCTCCCATTGTGCACAAACACGGGGTCCCCTCCATCCCATATCCACCAGTGCTCCCCAGCAGGTGCTGAGTAGCCTCATGATTTCGTCAGACCCCACAGCTTTGGAAAAATCATTTGCTGGACCACCAGGCAACAAGCAGCAGTTATATCTGGCAAGCCTAAATCCAAAAGGGAAAATTAGGGGATTTAARGTCATCAGGGACCATTCCACACCACATAGCAACTTTCTGACTTATTCCATACTTCAGCAAGGGCAAACAGAGAGACGAGGGCCCTGCCTGAGGGCYCTGAGAGCACATCCCCTCCTGGCTGTTCGTCTGTCTGGGCTCAGGGCCAGCTTGGAGCTCACAGAGCTGAGAGCTGCCCCACTCCATTGCTGGCCTCGGACACAGCCAGGGCTGATAGCACTTCCTGTGGGACCTGCCTTTAATCTAAGCCCCTTCCATCGGGCCCCATCTGAGCTAAAGCTCCTGCTGTGCTGCAGTCATGTCTGTCCCTGGCCTGGAGCTGCCTTCCAGCCTGGTCCCAGACCTGYCTTATCAGCAGGAACCTGCCTGGTGTTCACAGGGCTGTGCCTGACCCCTCTCCCAGTGCTGGGCTGCCCTGCCTGGCTCCTCTGGGGCTGTGGGACTGGTGAGACTCCATTTCCAGAGGAGCCTGATCCCTCTCCCAGTGCTGGGCTGCCCTGCCTGGCTCCTCTGGGGCTGTGGGACTGGTGAGACTCCTGCCCTGCCAGCTGTGCTGATGTGCTCAGCTTCCAGCTCACCTTCCTTGCAGAACACCAGCTCTTGCTGCTTCCTGACAGGCTGTTCCTCTCCAAATCTCCACAGCTTTTAAAGACTGATGATCTCAGCAAAAATGTTAACCCATTTTCCTTCACAGAAGAGCAGAAATGGTGGATTCATCCAGGAATCAAACCTACCACTATAATACTGAACCGTGGAAGGAGAAAAACTCTTACATTGTTTCTACTCTCTCAGGGATAAGAATGCTGGTCTGGAAACTTTGGGAACTCTTTTTCTTAGACCTCAAGCTTTTCTATACACAAAGTATAGAGGCATTCTGGAAATAATTCCATGAATTCAGAAGAAGAAGAAAATAACTTGTGTGAGCAGTGGCACTTGGAGCACTTGGAGTCCAGTGGATCTTTTGGTTTTGTGCCCTTCAGCCCAATGTTGCAACCTGTATCACACAGGCACCACAGAGAGTTTCACTGCACCAGCAAGTGACATGAGACTAAAAAACATGTAAAAAAATTGCTCTCTGATCAGTAAGAGGGGTTCTGGGGAAGCTGTGGACAACCCATCAGGATCTTCTTTTCTTCTTCCCCTTCTTTCCTCTCATGCCTTCCTCCCTCTGCCCCTGGCGATTTTGCTGGAGACTCRGCCCTCTTCCTGGAAGAAATCTATTTGTGCCTACTGCCAAACTCTGCAGCAGCTGCTTAGACATTTTCCTACCACTGTGTTGTGATGCAGTCATGATTTCACCAGAAAAGTGGTGTTCGCCTGCCATGAACCCGAAAGAGTTCAACACTGATTAGGGAGGAAGGCTGGCTGGCTGGCAGGCGGCATGACTGACTAAGCCTGGTTTCCTTAGGAACCCAGACTGAAAAAGTGAGAAAGTAAGAGCATGTGTGTTCTGGTAGGCAGTGAATAATCCATTAAAACTCTTAATTAAAAATTTAAACATGTGTCTGCTAATTACATCACCCTCCTCCTGCCCTCAAAAGCAGCAAATGAGCATGGTTGCACACCTGCCTGTGTGTTTATTTCCTTAGGATGCTGCTCACTTGCTCAGCAACACAAATACCAGCTCAGGTAGCAGCTGCCATTGTAAAAACATTCTGGGGAAAAGTGATGACAAATATTTTCTTTTTGTTAATGAATGGCCAAACTGTTCACAGAAATCCTGTTCGCTGTTGCTGCATGTCCTGAATTCATTGATGTTTTTCACATATCAATCCTGACTCTGAGTTCTCATCTCAGGCAGGGCTATTTAAAGCCAGCAACACACACATGGCTGAGCAGATACCTGAAGACCTGTTAAAAGAGATGGGGCAAATGTTCTAAAAAGGAGGCTGCAAGGATATGAAAATGAACTTCTTGGCAGAGAATTGTCTGCCAAGGCTCTGAASCCTCTGGAGGTTCTGGGTCCTGCAGGGATAGTGTGGTGCTCCACATTTGAAATGCACATGGGATGAGGAGCCTCAGCATGGTAAAGGGACAGCTCAGATGAACTGTAACCCATGCAAATGAGCGTTCCTAACAAATGAAACCTGGTTTCCCCTCTGTAAGTTCCCCTGCAGTGAATCTCTTCTGCTTTACGGAGCTTCCTCAGCTGCTCTGAGTTGGCTGGGTTGCAGCCACTTGACATCAGGCCACAGCCTCTGATTTGGGAAGGCTGTTTTATTCACTGCCTAGAGGAGTAGGATCATGTTCAACATTGCTGTTGTTATTTATTACAGTCATGAATTTGGCAGGAATTAGCCAGATTCTGGCAGGTAGCGTATGTCTCTGTACATCAGCATAACTGTGCTGCGCTATAGTGGGTACACTGGGTGAAAAATCAATTCCCTGGTTTTTGGCTCCTGTCAAAACAGGCAGAGGCCAGAGCAGGAGGGCATGTGTGTCCACTGGCATGCAGACGGTCACTGTCACCAGATGCTCACCCAATATGTTCTCCTCGAGACCTGCCCTTGCACCGTGGTCCTGCTGTGGCACAGACTGCTGAAGCTCTTAGGAAAGGGTCCAGCTGGGATGTGGGTTTSTCTCCTTGGGGTACTTAGAACCTTACTGGTACTTCTCAAAGCCCTCTGACTCGACCTAAAAAGCTTCACAGACAGTAAGGAACTCTGAACTCCCACACCCCAGTACTGTGCATCACTAACAAAGCACTGCCTCAAGACTGAATGACCTTACGAGGTTATSTGTAAAGTGAGATTTTAATGCATTCACTGACCGTTTTAAAGCTTCACAGATGATGTCTTGGGATGACGTACTGGAGAAGGCTTCATCATCCTCAGGGGTACAGACAAGGAGGTGGCTGCTCCACTGCTGCYTCCCTCGTTGAGCTCACGTTCATCCAAGATGGCTGGAGTCAGGCAACTCAATTTAGRGGCTTCCAGTATCATGGAATGATTTTTCATTGAAGTGAAGCATCTCTCATTGAAGGGCAAAGAAATTAACTGGTCCTTCCTTTAAAAAAATGGGGGGCTGTAAAAAACTGAAGTATACGTAGAGTTTAGGGGCAAATGAAATCCAAAGCAAGGCCATAAGGTTAATTGGCTTTAGTCAGAAGTATTTGGGCTGGCAGGATTGGGCTCTCATCACAAGGGAGGGAGCCCAGAGGTGCAATTAAACAAACAAGGCCTGTGTCCCAGGACTTGGTCACTGCCTGAAACCTTGAGCTCATCTCTGGTCCTTTTGCCTTTTCCTAACTTGACAGGAGTGTGATGGGAGTATCTGCGTGGTTTACCTGGCAGAACCCTTCTGGACTGCATGCCCTGCTTTGTGGGTGTCAGGGTAAGAGTGCTGCATGAGGGTTCAGTGGGGTGGGTGTTTGACATGGGCTCATGCACTCTGCTAAATGACCACAGGTCATTCTGCTGGGCARTGCTCCCTAATGACCACACTGAGCTTTTGCCCATCTGTAGTAGCAGGGCCCTTGGGGTCAGCCTGAGACACTTCCCTTGTTTGTCGTCTCCAGGCCAGCCTGGATGGCACAGTGAAGCAGTGTGCTGGGGAGAGCCAAGGCACACAGTCACAGGGACCACTTTACTGCGGGTCAGCAGCACCAGCCTGCGTGCTGCAGCAGTGGAGAAGCACCCAAGGCTCACACCAAAACCTGCTCCAGCTGGGAGTACGAGCAGGTGTCCACAGTGGCTCCCCACACAAAGCTCAATTACTTTCCATTTGTATAAGGAATGAGTGCGTTTAATCCACAAACACTAAAAGCAAAGAGTCATTTCACTGAGTAGCAAGATCATCCACCACTTGGGAGTATCCAGAACTATTTACAAAATGTTTTCATACTTCAACAAGGAGGAGGCTGCATATTTCTGACTGTGGAGCAGAAGGCAATCCTGTAATAATGCCTCATTTTTACCAATCATTCCAAATTATTCACATGAAATATCCTGCTTTCTCTTTTGGTCTGTAATGAAGCTCCTGTTGAACCAATTACTCACTAGCTATTAATGTATTGTCAAAAAGGAAATCGCAGAAGCTTTGTCATTAGGAACAAGATTTGATTGGCAAGGCACACGGCTTTGGGGCGGATTTGCTTATTCCACCTTTTTGCTCTAAAGCCATAGCTTTTAGCTGGCAATTTCCACTGCTATAATCTGATGGAAAGTGATAAAATGCATCAGACTGCAGTACTCAAATGAGAAAACACTCCAGATTAGTAGGAATATAATTATGTTTTTCATGACATTGATTTTTTATTTTCTAACTGATAAAAGTAAACAACTAAGGGAGGGGGGGGGGAGTGCCAAAAACCAACATTTAGACTTTAGTGGGATAATTAACTCAGCAATTAAGCATATTTTGTATGCAGCATTTGTCCTCCATAGCACACAGCATATGTGACGTTTGTCCTTCATTCAAATTCTTRCTTCTTGCAATCTTTTTATTTCAGTAGGAGTGGCAGCTGGTGGGAGTCCTGCATGAAGGCCCCTTCCATGGTGCTTTACTTTTAAAGATGAGTATTCGCTGCTAGGATTTGGAAGGAAAGGGACAGTCAAAAGGCATCATGAAATGAGCAGAAATGAGAGTCAAGAGGCCTGTGCAACAGATATTTTGTGTCTGTTTTCTTTTTGCCAGTGATGTCTGGAGGGGAAGCAAACCAAGCCCCTTGTGATCCTTTCTCCCCTGTTTGTGTGCTACCCAACAGCTGCACAACTCAGCTGTGACCGGGGCTGCAATGGCAAATGCCCTGTGCTCTGCTCCCACTCGACAGCACAGCATTGGGATGGGCATGTTATAGCCACAGAAAATTGAAGAACAAGAATTAAAGCCAATTAAATAAGAGGCCAAACTTAGATCTCCCTGCTGGTATAACAGAGCTGATTTCTCACTCCTGTGTGAAATACAGGAAGAGACATAAGCAACAATGGGTTGTTAGAAATCTCACTGGCCTTTTTTGCACAGAGTAGTTCTTCTGTCCTCAGCTCATCAAAGAGTGAGTGAGTCTTCAGGGAAGCTGATTTTCTCAGAAGTATGAACTGTGATACAGGGGAGATGTCCTCCACACTGCCCCATCTTTATCTCTTTTAGAAAAATGAGGTCATTAGGAAAAAGTTCCCAGCCTAGGATAAATAAAACATACTTGTGACATTGTAGGTAGGATGAAGAGGGACAAGCAAACACTGTGTCAGGCAGAGGTGAGCAGATCCGTCATGCTCAAGATGACACAGTACTTCTGTTTGTCAACACAAACTGCAAAGCTGTAGCTGATACTGTGCAAGTTAAAAACCAAGCACACTAAAATTATCTTTTTTCTTTGAGACAACAATATGTGAGGCTTTCTTCAGGGCAGAACTCTGAGCCTCAGGGAAACTCAAATAACTTCCTACTCTGTGAGCCTCCCATGGCCCAATTTAAGCTGCTGCTGCTGGAGGGTAGAAGGGCTAACTTCTGAGCTGGCATAAATTTCTATAGTAAACACACTCTGACAAGTCATTCCAAATTAATTTCTTCCTTTCCCAAGCTSAATTTGCTGGGTTATGTGCTAAAATCTTGTTTCTTGCTTTGTCCTGAAATGCTGTGGTGCATAATAAACATCGAGTCTCAAAAGGTTGTTTTACTGCTAATTTCAGGCAATGGAATATATTATGTATGTATTCATGATACATGCAAAACACCCTGTATCTGGAGCACAGCCTTCCCTAAATCCAGAGTGTTCATCTTGTGAAATCTGTCACCATTTACGGAATGCAAAAGTTGCACTGACAAATGCTTTTTACTATCAGACATAAAATGTGTTTGTTATTGTACTGACCTTGGGAGACGAATAGGAAAGCTTTGTCCTTACCCTGCAAGACAGCCACAGCAGCTGGCTATGCTTTAGGACAGGCCAGACTAAAATAGGTCTGTCCATGTGACAGGTTGATAGAAGAACCCTGGAAATTCTGTAAGTTATTTGAGTGCCATTAATAGTCTCACCAATAACTAATATTTCTGAAAATTAATCCTGAAGTTAGATCAATGATTTTGTTTATAATTCACTGATCCACAGACATGACAACAATCTAATCTTCGGAAAAAAACTACTGTGATTGGTAACTGCCTCATCCCTTACAAAACCCCAAAYCTGCTCTTTTTATAAAGAGGGCAGGAGGTGTGTTTGAGCTCTGCCTTGTCCTCTGGAGGGACACTGTGTAGCCAGGGCAGCATGGCCTTCTCATCACTTACATTTGGTAATTACGATCACAGAGCAACAGCCAGCAAATAGAGACGGGAAGAGGGAATGAAACTATTCCCAGGGAACCAAAAAATAGGTATGGTCCAAGTAGAGCAATTTTTAAGTACAGTGAAGTGTTACTTCTAGCATGGATAAGAAAAATAATAGGTAGAATGAGAGGTGATTTTCAAGCTGAACCTGTTTTTTGAAATATTCTCTYATATGCTGTTATTATTCCACAGTAATGCTTCTTTTAGGGCAATATTTTACACCAATGTTAYCATCTCCATGGCACCACAGACAGGGAGGCTTTCGAAGCGCACAATTTCTCTCACACTCAGTTTAGGAGCTCTTCCATTTTTCTATGCATTTACACTGCACCACTGACTTGAGATATGGGATCCAGAATAATGATAATGCTTTGCTTTTCTTCATTCCTGCCCTTACTCAAGCTCCCTTACAAATGTCACTTGGGAGTGCCAGGGCCTTGGGAGGTAGAAAGCCCAGCCAAAAATTGCCTGCGAGTACCTGGCAAAGGGAGGACCTGAAGACAGATGCACTCGATCCTTCTCTCACTTGAGAAGCAGCTCAGGTCRACATGGCTCTAAACTTTGGAGATGATCTGCCTGCTAAGTTACAGCACATTTATGATTTGTGGGTTTCAAGTTTGACTTGGCTTCATTTTTWAACTTTTGCATTTGGCAGCTGACGGCTATTAACTGTCACACTCCAATAACCAGGGGGTAGTTAGAACAGCATTAAATATTTGCACTCTGCAGCAAGGCTGTACTTCATCTCAGTACACACGAATCCCATGCTCTTTTCACACTGGAAGAAAACCCACCTTATTGCTATTCAAATCTATCCGTCTCTCTCCCCATACTACCATTACACATGCAAGGCTTGTCAGTGTCACTGACACAAAAAAACCCTCATGCTTTAYGCCAAYACCAGTGACACCTGAAAAAAACCCGAGACACAAAAGAATCACTGTTTTTAAGGATTTTGTTTTTTTGGTTCTTCATTTTGTAATAAGGTCACTTATTCCATATCTTCATAAAAGTATTTCTCCTGCCTTGCAAGGCTGCATGTTTTCTTCCATGGGAGCAACTTATAGGTAATTCTATATGAAAAGTGGGTTTTGGTAACTGAGGTTTGTCCATTTTGTATGACCCTGGTTAAATTGTGAAGCTTTGTTTTGCAGACAWTTTTTTCCCCTCCTCATCTAAACTGCCATTTTGAGTCTAATCTTTTAGGAAATATCCTACATAGGCACTCCTTGTGGTTCGTTTTTAAAAAAGCAAAATTTATTTTGGCCTCTGCAGGAAGCATTTAAARCACATAATGAATAATGTTTGACACAGGAGTCAGTTAGCAGTCATTTTAGATTAATAACACTGCCCAGAAAAAAACCTTGCAGGGGATTAGACCAAGGGAAAGATGCTTAGGCAATAACCTCTGAGCCAGCTGGTTGCTGAACTATTCACAATAGACATAACTATCTCTGAAGGTCTTAAGTGTGAGAATTATCTCCAGGAAGAGAACAATGAGTTAGTGAGATATAAAACAATAGTCTCATGCTCTAACACAAGCAGTTAGCACTGCACATGTTCTCATTTAATCTGCAAGACTTTCAGACAGTAGCAGTTGGTGCCCAAATTAAGACTTCCTCTTTCCCTTTGATCTTATGTAAAAACTAATGAATTGTATAATCTCCAACACCTCTGAAATCCCGCTGGTTARAGGGAAACTCTCCCTACCTTTCCCATGCCTGTCTCAATTCGCTAAATGGGAGCTATATTTAACAGCAGGCCAATCACATGATCACTGAAAAGGAACAGCACAAGGATCTGTAATCCTAATGCTCTGGAGCTGTGATTGCTATAAATCCTTTGCAGAATGATTTCCTTTAAATCCCAAACATGTCATCACACTTTTAATTAACATTTCTTTATGAAAACTGTGGATAAGACCCTTTAAATTAAAGATTGTTCCCAGACTTGTCATCTTAAAACAGTGTGCATTTCTATTGTCATTTTCATGTAGCATATTTTACTTCACTTTCATATAAGCTTTTTACTTCCCCTTTCCCCTCCTTTGCCTCTGCTATCTTAACCTTCACACAAGTAGGAACAGCTAGGACTRTTTTTCAAGGATAAACAAACAGCTTTACATTAGTTGATGTACAAAACACATGATGTACAAGAGCAAATACTCAAAAAAATAGCAATGAGCACAGGCTGAGATGTGGCTGATACTGCTCTACTTGAATTATTCTTACTACCTTCACCTTCCAAGTTTACCATCTCATTGAGCTTATCATGGTTACAGAGAGAAAGAGACTGAGAGGGGAAAGTGATTTGCCCAAAGTTACCCAGTGGATCATCTGCAGAAACAGAAGCACAACCTTTATTTCCCGATTCCCACCTCATGGTTCTTCTCAGCTATTTAGCATGTGGCTTTCTTAACACTGGGCCTGTTAATCTGAGCAGCATTGCTACCCACTTGGTATTAAAACAAGCCTCAAACCCATGATGCTAGACATTGGAGATGCAGTTTTACTTCCAGCAAAAGGGAAGCTTTATACAAGTGAGGGATCCTTTGGCTGCTGGCTAGTGGGAAATGGATTTCCAATATTTGTTTTCCTGATAGTAACCCAGGTAAAAATGCTGGGTTTGAATAATGGCTCAAGTTCAGTGACAGASTCACTTCTGTCATCCCATCTGGGATTAGAGACAGTGGCACACATCACTGGCAGACAATTCTTTCAATGATGTTTTTCAGGAAGCCCAGTTTTCTAACATGCCTCTGTGTGGACTAAGCTGGTGGACAGAGCGAGACTATTTGTGAAAGAGAAATTAAGGGTGACACCATTATCCACTATATAGATAATCCCTGCCTTCAGCAGTAAGAAGAAAGAAAGGAATACAGATCCTGAAAAAAAATCCAGAATGAAATCGTCAGGTAATTTGACAGCACAAACTGAAATTATTTAGCATGATTTGTCAATATGTTTCTAAGTATCTATACAGAATCCAAAAATATCCATTGACAGATACTGTTGAAATAATGGCTAAACAGAGCAGGTCAGACTCTGATGCCCTTCTATCAATGGGGTAGTAGTTTATTCCTCAGCTGATTCCACTGGCTTCAAATTACCCTTTGTAGCTGACACTCAAAGCCAAATGTCAGGAGCTCAAGCCCAATGAGGACATCAGTGGAAAAGCTCAGAACAGAACCTCTGACTTGACTCTCTTGCATCCTGAACTGAAAACAAGGAACAGAGGATTAGAGGAAGGAACAGGGGAGGGAGGAGGGAAGGGAAGGGAAGGGAAGGGAAGGGAAGGGAAGGGAAGGGAAGGGAAGGAAGGGGGAGGGAAGGGAAGGGAAGGGAATGAGGAGAGGGAAAAGAAGGGAAATGAGAGGAGGGGTAGAAGAGTAGGGAAGGGAAAATCATTGCAGTGTAGCAAAATGAGCCTTGGAAAGGTATCTTACGATTATGCCACCACAAACTTAAACATAGAACAGATTTTGGTTTTCCTCTCCTAATTTTAAAGAAATGTAACTTGTCAGTAGTTGTCTGGCAATAAGTTTTTTKAATTATTCATCTCCAAATATTTATGTACATGTTTCCATATATAGATGTGTACATACATGTATATATAGTATATAAATGTACATTTTCAATTGCATATACAAATACTCTTAAAGAAAACCCTTACTGTATGTTTGTGGAAATAAAACTCMCAGCTTTAAAAAAATTCTAATATTCCATAAATGACCTGCTAAATCAGAAGACTCTTAGTAGCTGAATCTGAAATAACAATTTACATCTTCTGTTATCAATCAGACTCTTTGGAAAACCAGTAGTCCAACTGGCATAACTTTGCTTTGGAGTACTTAAGTGCTCTGATGCTGCATATGTAGGATATTATGTAAATGTTCAGTAGAGTCAGTGTATAAGTGACTTACCATACTTGTGCTTAGTGTATAAGACTTACCATACTCACACAGAAGGAGGTACCACAAATCTCTTAGCTCCCCTGAAGAACTATTTTTTTTTAGCTGTGAACAAGTAAGGATTTATTCATCTTTAAATCACTGATTTTTCTGTTAGTTAAACTGAGAAAACTGTGCAAGTTTGCAGCCTGTATTTGTGAAAYCTTTGTTTTCAAGCAACGAACTTAGGCAGTGAAATAAATGAAAGAAACAACCTTGACACTTGTCAGCCTATATTCTCAACAATTCATTTAATGTTTAAGAGAGYAACATCAACCTTGAAATAAAGGATGTTTCAAAAGAAACCATGTTCTGCAKCATGGCCAAGACAAAAAGATATTTCCTGCAAAATTAGAACTCATTGAAGCAATGAGGGCAAGTGCACAGGTTTCTGGGAAGACATAAACAGAAATGGAGCCTGATCTACCTTTCACGTGAAGTCTTCAGGGTCTCCTTTATTTTGGAGTGACCCCTTTTAAGGCACTCTGTTCTCCTTTCTTTTAGGTTCCTTCTCCATTACTTTCTTACCTTCTCGGTGGCTTTGTGCTTCAATTTACTRCTTAGCAGCCCCTCTCTTACAAAGAGGAGAGAATATCTCTGCCTTGAGTATCCAAGAACTGGGCTTCCAGGGTCTTTCTGAATGGCTACATTGGATGCAAGTGCAAAAACATGATGTTACAGATGCCTTATAGGGGAGTAGTAATAAAGAAAATCCTTCCTGTTTCTATGCTATATGCAGCANGGAAGGAAGGAAGGAAGGAAGGAAGGAAGGAAGGAAGGAAGGAAGGAAGGAAGGAAGGAAGGAAGGAAGGAAGGAAGGAAGGAAGGAAGGAAGGACAARCAATGTTTACATACTTATATTCTTTTTTAGTGAGCTGTAATTATCAGGCCAGGACATTGGTGAAGTTGTTTCAAAAGGAATGCAAAGCGTCATGGGTGCAGAGCAACAGGAACAGCACACGTAACCACCAAACCATTGGGGTTTCCCTTACTGACAGGCAAATTCATGCAGTTAGAGTGATGTGGCATATGTGACCATATATTAAAGGCAGGGACTGCAACACATCTGTCTTAGGCCTRTCAGTTTTTCTTGATTAAAACACATCACATGGATACATCAAGTTAAAAAATTAGAAATTAACTATGAGATCTAAAAAATAACATTCTTCTGATATCCATAAAGCCTGGAGACCATGTGCACTGCAGACTCTTAGTTTTCTTTGCTGTTCTATTTTCACTCCAACCTATTAATTTCTCTTCCTCACACCTATGCTAGAACATGAGAAATGTAAAGCCTAAAGCTCTTTCGGGAGTAGCACTATGACAAAACCAGACAAGACTTATTTACACAAAGCTGTTCGTGAAGTGTGCAGATAGGCAAGGCCTGCACATACAACCTTTCTCAGGTAGCAAGAGTGAGCCAGAGGCCTGGGAGAACAGCAGGGACTCACCATGCAGTGCCCTGTGCTTGTGGTGCTGCAGTTCCATGGACCCACGAGGATTTTCAGAAGTTGCTGGTTGATGCACTTGCAGGAATCCCACACCAGATGATCTCTAAGATGACAGAGCCTGTTGTCCAAGGTGTCAGATTGGAYACTGGGCCAAACAAGGGAATTGGGATCACAGCCTTGATTGCTCCCCATGCTCTTCACAATACACAAATTGCAATAACAACATTCAATCTCTGTGAGTCCTTGTTTCCATTTCAGTAGGACACACAGAAGAAAGACACATACCAATACAAAACCAGGAGTTACTGTATGACAATTTTTTATTTATCAGTATCAAATTACATAGCAAAGTAATGAATGCAGTGTAAGATCACCTTTTYGAATACTGTAAATACAAACAAAATCCACCATATTGCTAAATTATCCAAAGTAAATTAAAAGTTTAAAAATGTGCGTTTCAGAGATTCCATTTGGCATATCCTGACAATATATCCTGCATAAATATTTCTGTACCTCATTTTCATTATGTGTACCTTAATGCAGCCTCTAGAAAGCTCACATGGAGGAGATAGGACCTATCTGTATGTTTATACTCATCATCAACTCATGCATCTGCCCTGAAATCACTGAAAGTACCTATCTGCTAGCTCACCTGACAGATAAAAGTGACTGTACCTATAGACCTAGAGATGTACTGATGGATAAAAGTGGCCAGACCCAAAGCTACTGCCATCAGTGCAGGATGACTGAATGCACAATATGAACTGTGGATCAGGTCTTTAAATTACTGACAAAACAGTGATGTACTTTCATRGAAGCTGGGCTGGATCTGATGGCCAGATCTTGTACACTCCAATATGTATGGAAATTCCTGGGACACTTACACCACTTTTTACACAGGTCTGACTCTACTAGATGGAAAGAACAATTCCCTGTTTATAAGGTTAAGTGACAAATAAAGCCAGCACTGTTGATTCCATGTAAGTTGAATAGGATTTGGCCACAGCTGGATACAAACTAGGCAATTCAACAGAAGTATTTTAATGGTGTTAATCAGCAGTGTAATTTAAATGGGACTTCCTTGGAAACTGTGTAAATAGAATTTCCTGATGGATGAGATAATAAGCTTCACTCTGCACTGTTTTCAAAAGTTAAGACTACTKAGACATGTAGATGTATGAAATGGAAAACACCATAGAAATATATATTTTGTTTAGAATACAATGAACAGAAGTACAGAAGCGTTGATGCAGGTACTGGAAAGGTAAGGAAAGGGAAGGAGGAAAAATTTAGGCAGCAATCCCATGGCAACACAGAAGTTACTCTTGATCCCTCCAATTCACCACTATCAGTGGAAGTCAGGCTTCTCTGGGAAGGTGCACCCTGAACGCTTGATAATTACGCTGGCCGCGTAATGTCCAGCCCGGATGCACTCGGTCACCGGCCGGTCATAGACGAGCTGGGACAGAAAGCCTATGGGACACAGAGGGAGAGAAAGAGAAGGAAGAAAACGGTCAGATTGGTTCTTTGAGTGTATCATTTGTTACAGGGCAAAGCACTGAAATACTGGCCTGYCTCTATGCACCCCTGCAGCCTGGCCAGTTTAAACTGAACATTGTGCCTGAGTGACCTGCAGGGCTGGAGTGCTGCTGCTGCTATTTCCATCTGAAGTCTCCATTTAGTAGCTTCCAGTAAAYTAAAGATTACCAAGACTGATCACTATTAGTGCTCTCAAAATGATTTTACCAGAATTCCTGCTCTCTTCTTTATGGAGATAACCCCTGATTCCTCAAAGACTATTTTAAAAACAAAGCAGTTTTCCCTGAAGAACAGAGCTCCTTCTGTTCCCACTGGCTACAGCTACAGCCCCACACAACTGTCTGCAAGCTTTTCTCCAAAATCCAGAAAGGCATGCAGTAGAGAAACATTATATTCAGAGTTACAGGTGCTCACAGTGCAAAGAAAAATGTTTACCTGATGAGGTAAGTTAGATGACATCTGTTGCCTTTGATTATGGGACATTTAATCTAAGACTTCAGTGACAGTGAAGCATGTGCAGGTATCCCCCGAACAGCAAACTGTCCAGAAGACCTGGTGCCTCTCAGAACTGGGGCACACAGTTCATGGCTTCAGCTGACACAGCCTGGCATGCACAGCTCAGAAAGCCAGGAATCTCTGGGAGATGAGTGCTTTGAAAACCTGAGCACGTCTTTGAATGAAYAGAAGCAGGGAGTCCTAAAAAGGTACTTGGAGAAGCTAAGTACAAGCAGGACCAGAAATTTTATGGATTGAGTCCCTCGTTTCTGAAACATTTTGTCTTGGCTGAAACTATTGTGATCAAAAGCATGACAGAACTTATGGCAGAGGTGAAATATGTATTTTAAATTTGGAAGAGGTTTTCAAGATGTGAGAAGTAAACTTAGTATCTTATAATTTAAAACTCCACTCTGTCATTCTAGAGGTAATATTTTATTCACTTTTATCCTGTTTTTAATACGTTTCAGATGTATCTCTTCCTCATCCAATCACAGAAAGAAAGTGAGACTTGCCYAAGAAAATCAGAATTCTAGCAAGCTGAAAGATGTTCTTTTCAAAGATTTCATCCACCATTTCAAGTTTCTGTCATGCTCAGGCTTTGGGCCTTGACAGTACAAATGCAGCCTTGAAACCACGTCTCTGCTAAGTGCTGTGTAACTCACAGGCAGCAACTTACTGACACATTACAAATTTTGATTCCAAGCTGACATGTTTTGCTAGCTTGCTTCCATATTCACTTTCTCTGTTCATGTGGGTTACTATTGGGACAAAAGCTCTACAYATTGTGATGCTCTCATTTAACCTGTGCTCCACTTCGAAATATTTCCATTTGTGGCACATTACAGCATAATTTTAGAAGATAATAAAAATACYTCATCCTATGCAATGATGTCTGCTCTTTGGAGATTAAGTATCATGTAAAACATGAAAAATAGGTTAGATTAATGAAGAATAATACTAGTGAGCAGAAGACCTGTTTTGAATTACCAATATCTATCTTGGCTTCCTGGTCACAACCAACAGTGGAAAGAATCCTGACTGATATATAGTTTTCTCTAAACTGCACTGAACTGGAGAAGAGTTTGAAACTACAAAATCTATAAATCAAACACTTTTCATTGGAACAGGGAGGCCACAGAGAGTAGGCAGATTAGTTAAAAAAGGAGAAAACACATGTTTCTGATATCAATACTTTTCTAGAGAACTACATATTGGTTGGAATTTCACAGATATTGACTGACACTAGCTTCAAAAAATGACTGCTTCACCAACAAAASTCCATAAGCACAAGTGAAGAAGACAGGACTTATCAGTATACAAAGATAAGAATCTGAAATAGGAAGAAATTGTGCTGTGAGTGCTATCACTGATGGCAGTCAGGGATGACAGACAACACAACTGTGGCAGGATGGTCCAGCTGCAATAGTTGGGTAACAGTTGAGAAATTCAAACAGCATGCCTGGCAGAAATCAGATCGTTTCTGAATAACAAGATGAAAATGGTCTGCTCTCCATTAAATTAACATGCATTCTTAGGAGAAACTTTCTTGGATACGTGGAGGGTGTCAATCATTAAATTTAAACTGCCTGGGAGGCAGGAGCTTGCCAGTGTGCTTCTGGGTGGTTAAAACTTGAGAGCAAGTTGTAACCATATGTAAAATGAGGCTGTTAAGACAGTCCATTTCTGAGTCAGTAAGTACGAAGATGCACTGGGCAGGTCTCCAAAGGCAAACATGGGGCTAGGTTTTGTGCAGAGCAGGAATTCAGAGAGAGGTTTATACAGGAAAGAACAACTGTCCTCTACACTTATCATCAAGGCATCAAACATACATGAAGATGAGAAAAATCCACAGAGCAAAAGACCATAAAACATGAACTACTTTTCAATACCARCTAGACTGACACTGTCACCACCTCCCAGGCTCACTGCAGTTTCAAGCTAGTATGTGTCTYTTGTCTTCAGTGAAGCTACTTCTTATTTATTCTGATCTAAGTGAAAGCAGAGTCAGGTAAAAAACCATCTTGTTCTAATTGGGGATAGAAATGAGAGATCTCTGTGATTTCAGAGTGGTGGAGAAATGACATTAAGTACAGCTGTCATATATGAGATATGTAGAAACTGCAGTGGGGAGTTTGCCCTCAAACCATTCTCGTCTGCTGAGTTTCTCTTAAAAGGTATGTGTTTCACAGATGAAATGGAAATAGCAGTATCTGACACAATATCGCATCGAATGACAATACAAACACACATATCACAAACACAGAACTACATCACATAGTAAGACTAGGCAGTTGGCAAAGCAGACCCCGAGGGAACACCATAAAGCAGTGTTGTTTGAGCAGAGAAGCAAGCAAAGAGCTCTATCAGGTTGGCTGCCTTAACTGCAGAATGTTCTTTTTAGTTMATGCAGTAAAAAGCAACACGGTCAGAATATAATTCAGAGTTTGCCTCCTCCAGTGTATAAGTTACCRTGATGCAAACCCCATGAGTCATACTCTGAAGGCATGGATTCAGATCTGGGTTCCAGCTGAAGAAGTTMCTCCCCCATCTGTTTTTCACCATGCTTCTCTGCTGCTGGTATAACCTGATACACTGTCAGAAGGAGCCAGATCAGTGTAAACAGTAGCTGTTGAACAGTGGATCTTTGCTAACCCAGCTAAATCAAACTGAAGTGGGTTAGTGGGCACTCGAATAGCCTGACCAGAGAGCAAGGTGGTGGAGGGAAGATGAGAAGCAGTTGAAGGCTGTAATCTCTTTAAGGTGCCATGACTGGAAATGCAAGAAGRTAAGTGAACATGGCTTCAGACTTACTTCACACTCCTACAACTACAGAGACCAAAAGGGCAGGATTGAASTCTGATCCTGTATCACAGGCATGGGATCACAGAGCTAGATCATCCCAGAACATACTAAAGTAGCTCAGCACCTCCTTCATTTCTGTGTGGTCTGAACTAGTCTCTGGCTATGCCTGGAATGGAGTGCAGAAAGCAGTAGTGTATTTTGGCTACACAAGACAGCCTCACTCCAAGTGTTTTACCAAAACAAGTTCAGGCAA
This sequence comes from Malurus melanocephalus, assembly GCF_030028575.1. Classification (NCBI taxonomy): domain Eukaryota; kingdom Metazoa; phylum Chordata; class Aves; order Passeriformes; family Maluridae; genus Malurus; species Malurus melanocephalus. Next base: position 111,487 of record NW_026623493.1, on the reverse strand, counting down.
TATTGTTTACCATGCTCCAACTGCAGCTTTTCTGCACTGCTGAAGCTGTGGCTGGTATTACAAGCATTGTGTACCACTCTCCTCACACCAGAACACAAAGGCAAGGGCTGAAGTCAAGGCTTTCCCGACTGCCTCCTGCCCTGTTATCCAGCATGTGAACTGTTTATGGAGYAAGGGAAAAGGCAGTTGCAGGATGTCCAGCAGGCTGCCTTGCTGTGATGAGCCATCTTGGTCAGCTTTCAGAGTAGACTGGGATGCCTTTTGTCCTTCACAGGCATGAACAGCCCAGTAACCACACTGCACCTACTGATGGTGAGAATTTATTTGGAACTGGGTCCAATTCGTCCCACTTATCTTCCTAGAAGAAAGACCACTTTGAAAGTTGCTTTAAACCTTAGAGTGGCACAAAATGTATTTGCATTCCCAGATGATAGAAGTGATTATAACACACCAATAGCTATTTTTGGCCCTTAATTATTTCTTTTCTGCTCARTAGAGAAAAGCAACTTTGGAATCACTTTGCTCTGAGAAGTGTGCCTGAAATAACTGAGTTAATCTTTATTATCTCCAGCTTCCTTACCACACATTGTCAAAGACAATGTTTGTAATTGTTAGGYCTGCAAAAACAGAATGAGGAGCGGAAAAGTGAAGTTGCCTTCTTCCTTTTTGTGCTCCCCACCAAATGAAAAGTCCTGTAAGCCAGGTCCTAGAACAGGTGCTCGAGTCTCACAGCCAGAMCCAAACTGATGCCCTCACTGAGACCAGCTCAAATCTCTTTGGGAATGTCAGTACAAGTTTGAAATGACACAGCAAGGCAGTTCAGTGACTGATACAAAAGGTGTTGCCTTTACTTTGTTACTCCWAAGAGTTGAGTAGCACTGAAAAAATCTTCGGGGGAGAACAAAGCTGATTTTCTAGCAAAACAGGTATTTCAGAGGCAATTTCACTGAAATCAATGATTTCTTTGAAAGTTTTATTTCCAGATTATTAGTGGTAATTCTGAATGAGCACTTAGCACTAGTGCAGTTGGGCAGGAATGTGGGAGTCCGATAGTGGAAATTTGAAACAGTTCTGGTCTGCTTCAGTAATGGTTTAACAACACTTAAAAACAGCTCATATTGAAGCCAAATGTTTCATTTCAAATTGTACACTTGACAATTAATTTTAATGACTGTTAATTACTAATGTTGGCTGAAAATCCGTTTATAGCCTCCGACACCCAGCTCCCCCACTACTCGTCTTTCTGCAGTTTCTCTCACATTTCCAACCTTTATAAAATGCCCATGGCAAAAATATTTCTTTTTTACATGCGAGAGAGAAAAGCTGAACAAAACCAATTATCAAATGCATCAATTATAAACAACTACAAGCTGACCCTGAGTCAGAGCCCCTCAAAACCTTTTTGCTATGTGATGTTCCCAAATAATTCTGCTTCCAGCTGAACCCTGAAGCATCCAATATAATCCATGCTAGCCAGGCCATTCACCATCAAAATTGTCCCAGCCATAGAAAGGATCATGACCAGCTGAGCTGCCTCCTCTTTTTTGTATTTAAAATTTCTACAGCCTAATTTGTGAACTGCATGTTTTAAAATGGTGTTATTCCACCATGGGGACAGTTGCAAGCACCTTTTCACACTCTTGTTCRTATACAGAATTTATCACAGTTGGAACACTCATCTATTTTTATGTGATCCCACTAGATTTCCAGGCCAGGAGTGTGGGAAGATGCAGTTTTCAAGAAACATTACCCAGTCAATGTAAAGCATTGTAGCTGATATGATTTGGGCTTTTTTGGATGTCTTTTAGCACCGTTGGAGCGGGTTAATGTTGAGCATGAGCCTGGTCAGTTGTAATCAGGTGGTCAGCAGTGCTGCTGCCAGGAGCCAACCAGCCACCCTAAATTCTGTACAAGATGTTGGCATCAGTTAATTCTGCAATATAGTCACTGAACGACCGTACGTCAACATGCTGAGGTTTCTCCTTTTTTAATTTTGTGGCAGATGGTGGATATTACAGCCAAGAACTGTGGTAAGCCAGAGGCCCTGCCCATTGCTATCAAACCAAATGTTGGCTATTCTAAATGGAAACGTTTTTGATTAAGGGTGGGATTTGGCTTCTGTTTTCATGTCTTTTGGCACTGTGGTCTGACACATCAGACTCACAGTATATAAGACAAATTAAACGTAAGCATCTTCAAACACTCTATTTTCAAACTTCATGTACTTTAGCACTCTATCTCTCAAAATTTACTGTAAGAATGATTCCATATATGCATCTATATGTTATTAACTACAAATGTTTATGCATAGAAACGTCTCTTTTTCTCTCCTTTAAAATGAAATGGCTCAGTGCTTATACAGAACTGTAGTGCCAGGCTAATTACAACTGAGAGAAAAAAAGGCTACCAACCCTTCTGTAAAAATGGTCATTTAAGTGATTTAAGATGTATATCTAACAAGTGGCAACCTTGAAATCTCTCGCTGAAAAAAAAACATTAGAAAATCCTTCCTGACTATACCACTGGAGGAAAGTTTTAATAAAAACTAATTAAACTACAAAAATCTCAAGTGGTTAACTGATTTTAGGGGCTAAATTTCTGGCAATTCTAATTATCCTCTTGTGGCTTCACTTAGTGTTTCACAACCATGACAGATGACAATGAAAAACTGCAGTTAAATTCATCCTCCCTGACACCATGCTAAGCACTAGCTTCTCCCTCTCCAAGTAAAATCAATACCATGTTTGAGTAAACACGTTTACAGCTTTATTAGGATGTCTTGCTTGTTCTGTAACAGCGACTTGAAGCTGTGGTAGCAAATCGACTCAACTCAGTTAAACCTAGAGAGCTGAGTAAGAGGCTCATCGATAAGGTTGTTATATAAATAAACTGCAGGAGACCAGAAAGCTGGAACAAACAGCCTAGTAAATGTCAATATTTTTACTTCCAGAAAATGACAAAACCATGAGATCACRAATAAAATGTTTCAGAAGTCTATATTTACTTTATTTATAAAATGGTCACGTGCTTAAAGCATTTCACTGCCTGTGTACAAGAAACTTCTTACTATATAATCACCAGCATGAATACTAAACCAAGCATGTTTTAAGAAAAGCAGTGATATTGGTATTGCTATGCCTCTCCCTCTTGTTTTCTTCTTATTTACAGACACATTTTAAATGCATTGAATTTCTGTAAGGATCACTCAGATTGGTGTACATCTCCCTCAATGTAAGGTTATACATTCATTTATGGACACATGCAAATAATACAACTTTGCATTTACTAGACAACCATGAATAAGTGAAAGGAGTGTTTTCAGTTTAGCAGCCTTTTCCTGGAATGGAGAGGAGGTGTTGAATACACAAAGCAAAAAAAGAACGCAGTCTCTAATGCTTTAAACCATTACATGCGGAAAATGTTAACGAAAGATTTCTGCAGAAATGTGACAATAAAAAAAAAAGAAATGAAACTTCATTACATCCCTGTTACTCCATTAGGAATCAGTTACTCAAGGCTGAGTAATTTCATTGCATTGTACAYGATTGCCACTGTTTGGCTGTACTGKGCCAGCTCGCTGCAGCTCAGAGAACAAGGTGGCATCAYARTTCTCAGGGTCYGTAGARTGCTCAGGCCCACCAGAGACCCCTTCTAAGGAAAATTAGCAGTCTMGTTTCTTTGATACTTCCATTCAGGTAGGAATGGTGTATGCAAYTCTGGAGTGGTTTGCTCTTGAAGGCTGTACCATGGATTGAGAAAACACACGCTAAGGTGAAGCCTACTCAGATTGATGTGAGTTTTCCTATCACTGCCCCGTGCCTTGACTGCACACTGTCCACCTTCTGAGAGGGAACAGCTCAAAGCTGGAGCTTTGTTGTATTTTGCTATAAATATAAGAAGTGTTTTATATCCTGACACCCTTCTACATTAATCATCCTCAGTGGACTCYATTTATAACCTGTTGCATATCACTTCTATTAAATTCCTCAGTGCAACTTATAGTCCAAGAAAAGAACCATTTCAGTCTATAATATGCTCCAAGAAAAGATGTGATAGAGGAAAATGATAACAAAGTTATAACTCCTTATGCCTTGGTCCTATTTTTCATTTCTAAGTCCACATGATGAGCTTTGGGAAATTTCCTTTAGGATCAGAATCTGGTTGCCTTAGGCTTGTCTCCAGCAGCCTCCAGGGGAAATATTTGATTAAAACCACCCCCCTTCAAGCTTATAAGGAGTATTCAAGGCACTGCATTGTGCCAAACCAGAAACAGGTATTTTCATTGGAAGCATCTTCTCTATTTGAAAGCGAATACTTTCCAGGCTGATATTCCTCTTTGTTTTTCCTAAAAGCATTTTCTAGAAGTCTTCTCCAAAATCTAAAATTCTTCTTAGTGATTTTTGAGACAGCAGAGTGAAATAAGCTTTCTTTTATTAGTATCTGTGGAAAATTTCTGAGCCTCAAACCAGATTTGCTGTATTGACAGTGCAGATGTCATGGTGCAGATTAGTACACCTGCTGCTTGGGATAAAACGAAGAGAATTGCTCTAATTTGCTATAGATAAAATGAAGTTCTAAGGATAATAAAATGGAATAATATATACTGCCCTTTACTCAGTTTTAATGCATATTCAAGCACAAAAAAGGTTACATGAGTGTAACTTCATAGTGAGATTCATATGCACAAAAGTTAGGAGATTTGAAGTTGCATTTGCAGAACAACCATCTCTCAGGAGAGCTTTATTTGCAGGTGTGCTTGCACACAGCCAAGCCAGCAGTATGTAAAGAGAATCAAAAAGCAACATCCAGTACAGTGGGAATATGACAGCTAGACAGCCTATGAATATCAGGACTTTTGTGGGCTGAAATAGCCTACCCTAGCATCATATTCATAATGCTCCTATTTTAATAGAGTGACACTTAATATCTGTTGCCTCTTGGAATATCTGTTACAGCCCTGGATTGATAGCAAAAATTTACTGATCACAAAAGACAGTAATGTCCCTTTCCCTTGAGTCGGTGATCAGTGTCAAATCAACCTACAAGCACTGCTACTACCACTGCTTTTAACTGGAACCATGGTTTTTCTTTTTATTCCTTTTCACTGCAATCTTGCCATCTTCCCACTTCAAGTATGAGCCCATTGCAATGTGGGGGAAGTGAACAAATTCTGGGAGACTTTACCATCCTGTTACATAACAGAGCAGCTGTAAGAGAGTGAGGACCCAGCTCGTGAACACCACGGCCTGAGAAGTGTCCTTATGGTCATGTGTCCGTGTCCTTAGCACCCACCCAGGCATGCTGGATGTCAAACAGACAACACATTTCAGTGTAGTTTCATATTTCATTGTGTGGTGTTTTATCTCCTGTGAATGTAGCATCAGCTTAATCTGACACATCATTTCTTARGGGACTATATCCTGCCCTGATTCCCAGGGGAATGTTCTTGATGATCCAATCTGACGAGTGCCTCTGTCTCTACTCAGAATACATTAAAATAACACAAAAATATTTCCAACAGTCTGCAAGCAAGGTAATAGTAACTCATTAAAGTAATTTCTAACCTTCCACATGAACATTTTCTTTATCATTACATGATTTTCTAACACATGACACATTAACATAAAATGAAATGTTATGAGGTTAGGGATAGTAGGCATGACAAAGTATTTTAAACGGTGATGATTTGCTTTGAGGCGTTAAGTCAATTTGTAATTGTCCCATAGCTATTACAGCAAAAATTGGAACTTTATAATTGGTTTTGAAAATCTATTTTTAATGCAGTAGGTTTGTTTTTTAAAATTTACACAACCTATTTGACATTTATTTTTCACAAAACCTGTCTGGAATGTCACTGAATTTATGGTGAGGTAAATTAGGCCTTTTAAAACCCAATTTTGCAAAATATTAATCCTCTTGCTGTGTACTGAGGCTTCCTGAACACTGACGGTGTCACTGACAGGAAGAGAGACACAGAGGCCAAAGGAATCAGGTCCTGCCTCAGTCTAATTAGAAACTTCTGAGGGTTTTTTAATTCCATACACTGATCCTTTTAAGTGGATCTTTCACTTCTACATGTTATTTAAGAAATGACAGCAAGTATACTAATGATCTGCCTTACTTTTATTCTATTACGTCTTTTTCTGGATTGCCTTTAAACTGAACAGGTGAAAATGTGAATTACTATATTTACATTACTGTATTATGTTAAAAATACATATGTAATGAAATTAGGAGGAACAGCAAAGACCAAGAGAAGGGTTGCAATTAAAACAAAACAATGAAAACAGTATAATCACAATTATACTTGGACAACACATGCAATTAGGTTTAAGTATAATGTCAATACAGAAGAGGGTATTCTTTCCAAAGAAATAATTTTGAATGGAAATTGGTAAAAAAAAAAGAAGTAGGGAATTAAAAAGAAAACAGAAATATTCTGGGTTTTTTTCTGAGTGATACCGATTTTTATGTTTTTAAGCAGCTGCAATTCAAAATGTGGCAAATTTCAAAAATGAGCTGATGCTAATGTTGAAATTACTAGCAACTGGCTACACTATTGATCAGAATAATGATGTGCATCTAGCTGAGACTGAGAAAAAAATCAACAAGGAACATATAATCCGGTCATTTTGTAGTTTGTAGAAGGGCAGTTACAGAGATAACATGGTCATCTAATAGCCTGGCTTTCTGTGTGATGTTTATCTGAGAGAGCTCTGAATGCCATCAGAACACAGGGTGGTAAGTCATGAACATGCTGACAAGTTATCCCCTAGCAAGCAAAGATTGATGCCCTCTCTGCTGCTCAGCTATTATACTTGTGTATGCTGTTTATAAACYAGGAGTAGTAAAGACAGGCAAAATGGGCTGTCAGTCAAAGTGCTGATGACACTAAGTATTTTTATTTCAAAGCTCCCTATCTCATCCGCCATGATCTCAGTAACAACAGGATTGCTCAGAGGCAATTAGCCACCCATGTCGTACAAATGAAAACTAAGAGAGGGCTGCTTTCTGTTAGAACAGTTATCTTTACTTCAAAGAAAAGACAGAACAATTCAAAGTAGTATCCCCTCTCTTTGCTGGTGAAGATAAATTTTGTAGCAAAAAWCAGTCATTACAAGTTACATGCACATATGTATTTAACTGATATCACCAAAAAATATCCCTCGCTCCCAGCTGGCAAGTAAAACTGCATCTCAGAGCTCTGGTGTTATCAGAAGGGAGTACTTCACAGCTGTGATATTTTATCCACTGTATTTCTCTCCATCAAATGTGATTAAAAAATTATGACAATTTCYCAAGGTATCTTAAACAAGTACAAAAAACCTTGTAAAAATTAAAGATGGCTATAAGTGGATGAAGTCACTTCTGATATCACGCTCCTGCTGTTCAGTAATGAACTGTTCCTAACTCCTTGAACTCCTATTTCAACAAATCTAGAATCTTCTAGGGGTGGTGAGTACCAGAGGGAGAGCAGCCCTTACAACACAGATTTATACAAAGAGGAAAATAAAGAGAAATATCTGTTTTTAATGTAAACTAATTCTTCCCCAATCTTCAAGAGCCCTAGAAATCCGTTAAGTAACTTTTCTTTTTAATATAGTCACAAGCTTACTCCTAATTTAATGATCTGAAAAACAATTCAAATCTGTCTCTGCTGAAGGCATTATCAGATCTTTTCGCATGTTTAGCACTCCTGGAATAGCCATATAAAAACTATTCATAAGAGCTTATTTCACTTCTCTCATRTGCACATGCCTCCATCCCCACAATTCTTTCACAAGAAATACATAAGGGACTTATTAGAGTAAGTCATGAGTACAGTCCCTCTTTGCCCCAGAACAGATTTACRGCAAGAAGATGGAATTCCCATTCTATGAGCTTCATTTTTTAATTCAGTCAGCGCCTACTCTTGAGCCACCAACATTGCCTTCTGAAGACAACYGAGTCTGAATTTCCAGAGGAGCAGGAACTGGAACSTGGAAACTTAATACCTGTAAGATTAAAACTCAGAGGATGACAACACAATTTAGGTGGGAAGGGAYCTCTGGAGGTCAGTTGCTCCAGCCCCTGGCTTAAGGCAGGGCCAGCTCAGATGATGTCAAACCCCATCAAGATGATTTTTGATTTTAAAAATCACTGGATTCCTTCCATAAATTATGGATTCTGCAGAATAACAGCATAAGAATTATTATACTGGTTTCAGTTGTGTTTCCATTTTTATCAATAYTATACTTGTTTAAATCCACCAGCTTCTCCAAAGCTATTCTAGTGTTTAGAAAACAGAATCAGACCTTTTGTCAAAGATGTTTAGGAATCAAACTTTAAATTGTAGAGGAGTAATRATGACTTGAGGAGCAATGAACACTTATTCTGTGCACTATGTGTTCTTTGTAAACCTGTATTTTTATAAATATACATACATGTCTATGTACATGCATAATATATTCAAAGACTGTTTCACACTAAAGAGTATTTCAACATTTCAATACTGTAAAAGCGTACCAAATATTACTTAGTTCTGAAATCAAAGCTGGATGCTGCTCTGTAGAAAATCATTTGCATTTACCGCATGAAAAGAGGCTAAAATTTGAACAATGTGAGGACCTTTAGGCAAACTCCTACAAGTCCAAGGTCTTTATCTAATTTGTAGAGAAATTTAGATTAAGATAATGTTTGGAATTAACCTCTATTAAAGATGAGGAAAGGGCTTTGCCGAGATAGTTTGGCTCAAATAGAAGCAGACAGAGGGAAGTRTCTTCACTCAGCCCTCCTTGAAGAGGAGATAAGGATGCCATGGGGCCCACTCACACAAGGACACATAAAAGAGGATGACTCCTCTTGCTGCTCTCCCTGTCTCTATCAGAGCAGTTGTGTGATAGCTGAGATAGTGGTTGACCATCTCTACGGCTCATGCTGGGCTTCACAAGAAAGAGGAAGAGAGAGCTGCTTATTCGGTAAGTATGTGCACCAAAAATTGTGCCTGCAGCTTTCAAACTCTAGATAGCAGCTTTATGAGATTCCTCAGCACATGAAATCTGCCWGTGCCATTTTTAAATTGACAGGTGGTTTGAGCCATTGACCTCCCCTTTGATACTGACAGAGGCAAATTGCTATCAGCTCCTATCTGGCACTGTACAATGCTTAATGAAGAGCTCCTTCTACCTTGGGATTTCTTTTCCTTGAGAATGGTATAACATCTTTATAGCATGATGATAAGTAATACACACTTGCTGTGAGCATTCTGTCACTGCTTCATCACGGTACTTGAAAATGATTTGTGGTTCCATTTCATACTCTGGTACTTTTCAGGCACTATATGACTAAATCATAGTAGATTATTACGTCAATATATTTATATTGATGGAACCTGAAGAAACATTGATTTTACACCTTCTCCCATTCATTTGTTATGAACTCTGCACCCAGTTCCAGTGACTAGACAGATTCTAGGGGAGAGGTTTTGAAGGAAACAATGGCAGCAACTATCAGAACAGATGCTTATTGTTTTCATTAGTTACGGTGGCAACGACAAAGGGGAGTTCAAACAGAAGGCAGACCTACTCTGGCTAAAGAGAGCAGGATGGCATAAAGGAAAACAGACAGTGGTAAAACTGTCCATATTTCAACCTATTTATTGCCATTAAGTATGCTTTGATTATCATTATTGCAATGGTTCTAACTGGGGCTGACTAGTAATAAATAAATGTTAATTTAATGAGCAATAGAATGCTCCCCAAAGTCTACAAATGAAAGCTGTAATTTCATTAAGAGGAATCTTGTGACATAAGCCATGTCAGCAAAGCTCAAGTGATTTGTCAATGTCATAAGAATCTGGAGGTGGAATTGCATCTTTAACTTATGGATATTTCAGGGATCTATAACCAAAAATCTGTGGTACTCCAGAAAACCACAAGAGGTGCTGAGATGCTACAAACTAAACCATTATTGCTTAAACTTGTAAAAGGTAGCAATGTTGCTGGCAAGCAATAAAGAACTGTGTTAGTGTTGTTTAGAGAAGTGTTTTTAGCATAAAGACACCTGCAGCGTTTTTAAAACCCAGTTTCTTATTCATGCACTGCACCAGCCTGAGTGGCAGATGACTTGATGCCTGCAGTAAGAGGCAAGAAATTCAGAGATATTCCTGGTGCCAAMGTAATAAAACCACATTTCAACTGAAGAATGCAGTTTATTTCTTGCTGCTAGCTGTTGGGGTGAGCTTGTTCTCCTTGGAGACTGGCAGCTTCATGCTCAGAAATGCTGAACTCATGAATCAACTCACAGAGTTTACAAGCACCCAGAAACTTTATGTCTTGAAACTTTTTCTTGACTTTAWGGTCTCAAGAGCATCAGTAGTTAGACTGGTTCTAGTAAAAAAACCAAAACAACAATTTTATTTTTTTCAACTTTTACATGGAGACACATATGAGGGGTGATTTGCCAAGTTGGCATAATTATTGAGAAGAAATTTCCTTACAATCTGTGAGTTACACCTCTGGAAGAACGTGCCTCTGGGAAAGACCTCTCAAAACATGATAGGGTCTAACAACCTGACCTTCTAATGCAAAATAAATCTCGTTTGATGGGGTTAGTTGTCATTATATCCCACATTCCCCTCTCAGCCAAGACACCTGCTCCAGCAAAATGCTGTTCACTCATATTAATATACTGGTCCCAGAGAAGTATGGGAAACTTTGCCATGGGAGTCTTGTTCTCTGCTGTTTAAATAAAGGAGTTAGGTTTACAGGATATTAAAACACCAAGTGAATTTTTTAGTTAAGGGAATTATTTGGAAACATTTTACTACAAGAACACTAAAATCTAAACATTACATGTACTGTTGCCTAGGTAGTAACAACTGATAAAAACCTCAATCGAAAGAAGTAGAACAGCACTGAAGAGAATATAACCTTCGTGTTGTAAAAAATCTGTCAGGACAGTAACACTGCAGCTGCCTCAGTGCTAGAGCCTGTGCTAGAAGGTGAGCAGCACTGCCTACACCACTGCACAGGGCTTGCTGCTAACGAGACAATAAAGAACTTCTCTTGCAAATATACACTTTGAAAACACATGCAAAGTGCGATAYAGATAAAATACAGACATTTTCCCTGAATGAAATACAGACCAAATCAAAGCCTATCCAGTTCAGTATCCTATTTCCTACATATAGAAGGAAAATTAAATGACTCCTTGAAGGAGACCACAGTACACACAAGACTAAAATCAGCTGTGTATCCAGACCGTTATGAGTCCTGATTCTCCCATCTGGACTAAACTCAGGAAAATCTATTCTCTGAGGAGAATAAATGATCAATTTATTATTTATGGAGGGACAGAGGTGAACTGAGACATCCCAGAAGCTAATGGAAGAACTGTTGATATTCTACAGCTTATGTTGTTTGCGTCAGAGGAGAGAAAACGATGGTGCCACAAGAGGCTGAGCTCACACACTGACGCTCGGGTGTCTAACTGCAAAGACAACTCAGACAGATTTGCCTTGGCTGAGCTGTCTTCCCTTACAGAGGGAAAACCAGCTGTGTCCTTTYCCTGACAGTGAGGGAGAACTGTACAATGCACTGGGCAGCACGGCACTTGTGCCCCAATGAAAAGCATCTGATGCCTCAGCGCTGTTTGGGGGCCACTGAAGATAATACGCATCCATAAACAGTGATATGGGACTTTTGTTAAGATTATCCCAAATATGCAGACACTTGCTGTATCTTAACACTCAGAATGATAAAGGAGAAYAATTATTTTAGAATATGTCCCTTCATGCCTCCCTTCCCCAGYTGAGCATTATCCACATAATTTCTCCCTTTCGAGAGAGGAATCTCACAACTGATCCAAGACCAGCCTGACAGGATGTGCCTCAACTCCTTACACTGCTGGTGGAAGACAGTAGTTTGAAACAGAGACTGATGTGGCTTATACCAGCCTTTCCATTCAGAATATTCTRAATAAAGTCAATGTTTGAGCCCTTCTACAGAAAATCGACAGCTATGGCAGTACCAGACAAAAGGATGGAACTTAAAGAGGAAGGCTTTTGACAGATCTATTCTTAAATTGATCTATTATGTTATAAAATAGTTCTTAAAGCCCTGATTGTTTAGTTGCAATAACCTTCCTGCAGCTAAACCAGGAAAGAACAAAATTAGGATTATTAAAAAAAATAGTGCTGTTTTCAATAGGCCTAGAATTGAAGAACTGAAAATAAATACAACTTGAGWTAAATGTGGCAGAACATGGAAACAAAACAGACAAGACCTTTTCTCTCTCTTTTTTCCTCTCACAAGAATAGCAGCTTACTGGCACAGTTGATACACAGAGCAAATGTACACAAGGACAAGCACTTGAAGATGATCTTATTTATATTATAGTCACTGTTATGTACTGGTTCAAATTTAGTCTTGTTTGTGATTTAGGTACAATAGAGAGTGACAAGCATGCCCTAAAAGATGTATGAATAATATGACCTAATGTGTTTCCCTCTCTTTCTTTCTTTTAGATTCATAAAAGCACTGAAGTAATGAGTAAAACATTCCTATTCTCAGACAGATTTAAGTATATACTGAAAATTTATCATTGGTTTAAGTGCTGTATTAAGCAAGGATGGAATTACTCACATGCTTAAGATTAAGCTTATGTTGAATATTTTCTTTAAGTGGGACACAATTCTGAAGCTTTAATTTGGTAACACACTGCTTGTTATCCCCTTCATAGCTACAAGACTGAGCCCTGCAATTCTATTTATAAAGTCTCTTTTGTAACATTTCCAGTAAATTAGTGACTAATGGAGTTCCTTACAGCTACTACATACTGGATATTAGAGCCTTCAGGATGCAACAGAGCATCACAGAACTACGTGGATGAAGGTTACAATGAATGACAGAAATCTTGGATTAGATTGAGTTTTGGCTTATACTGAATAATTTTTTAAAACAGGCATAGACATAACATCCTCTTTTTTCCTTAGAGCTTGCGCCAAAAAAAATAGTAAGTTTGCAAATGGATATTAAGCAATGCCAGATATTTTCTGGGTTTGTTTTAACAAATTAACCCTTTGCATTCTTTTCTGATGTCCAAATAATTGTATTGGAAGCAGATGTTCTACCAAAATTTACATGATCAGAGACATTATGCTCACTTATTAACATACTGTTTAATATTCACTACAACCTGTTTTAAAGAACAACAGTGTGTTAACATTTAAGCCAGGAGGGATTTCTGTACACTATATAGTACTTGATGCAGCTTGTTTATGCAACAGTCTGACAGATACAATTAATCTCAGGAAAACGACCAGAGTACAGCATAATGGCATATTATTTTTGAGGTAATAGAACATACTTTCTCTTTGGAAATCAGAACTTAATTAAATCATATAACTTCCGGATGCAGAGAAAAGCTGTAAAAGAATGAAGCTTGTTCTGAAGGACAGAATGAAATGAATGAAAAATGGAATTAAATAGGATAATCTCCAAACAACAAAAAGAAGTAAGAAATACCTCCAACAAATGCATCTCCAGCTCCATTGGTATCCACAATTTCACTCTGATCACTCACCAACACAGGAAAAGTAGTCACTTCATTTTCTGTAGAGAAAGGGAAGAATAAAACATGAGTTACTTGGGAATTTGACTTTGAAATGCACAGCAAACAATGAAAATCAAAACAATTCAAAACTATGACCTTTAGCATGATAATTTGGGTAAAAATAGATTGGGTTTATAATTCTGTCTGTATTTACTGCATATGGGAACACATTCAAACAAACTCTAAGTTGTGGGCATTTTCATTATTTACTTCCAGCCTCATTTATTTTCTCAACCTCCTAGTACTAAGGACAAGAGAAAAAGAATATGGAAAAGAGCAAAAGAAAAAACATAAAKCAGAAGGAACAACATTAAACACCTGGGCATATGGACAAAGCTGAGAAAAATCCATCCTGCCAAAACCAGTGCTTTCTACAGGTCGAAGGAAGATGCTGTAACCTCCAGAATGGTCAATACAAGCCTCCAAAAGATCAACAGAAACTGCTGCATTGTTAAAACCAAAATACATGTGAATTAACTAAAATAAAGCTGTGAAATAAAAAGCAAAAACAAGCATAAATCAAAGTGCTTTCAAATCAAAGCTTTAAAAAAAATCCATGGATGTAAGAAGCYTTGCAAGTCGCCATCTGACTAGATTTGGTTTCAAGATTTCAATGGTTTCATCCTCTTCCTTAGTATTTATTTCAAAAACCCCAACTATTCCCTTCAGCTCCCTGCCCTCTACTGGCACTCATTAAATGTATTGCAATAGGTGGATACTCAGCATCTTCACCTCCAMCTCGCTGCCACACCATAGTTCAGCATAATTACACCACTTAGGTATGATAACTTTAGAGTTCTAGGGTTATAAATTTAATATATGCCACTAATTAATCAGCTATGGCTTTCCAGGTGGTAATGTCATAATGACGTGATAAAAATATAATTACCACCTTGTCACAATACCTTGTTAAAGTGTAAATTACCCCTGTAACAGAGCCAATGGAAGTTCTGCCTCTGGTAGTCAGCATGCATTAAACTGTCTCAGAGCAAACAGATTGTCCTTTGGCAGACAGCAGGAATTACAAAAAGGGGAGGGGGAAGAAAAGCCTGTCAACCAGTGAAAAGAAAAACCATCAGAGCTGTTTTCTGTTATTTTTTGGTAAAAATAGAAATAAAATGGAAAATAGAGCTTCCAGTAGCTGAAACCTGGAGATGAGTAGTTTCTTCACTGTCCRGCAACAGAGCAGATCATAAAAATCACTCTTACACTGACATACACAGTAGCAAACAAGGAAACCTAGTTTGGGAGGCATATAAAGAATTCACAGTCTCAAATCAGGCAAGTCTGTGTATGCTGCAGAGGTACCAGAAGGATCCTGGTTTCTGTGAAATGCAGTGTATCAGCTCTACTGCTCTTCACCATCTGCTACTAAGTGAACCAGGCAGATATAATGATGCTGCCTCCAGAGGGAACTGTTGGCTGGCCCACCAGGAGGGGAGGGGAGCATTAGCAACAACCATCCATGAGAGGCAAAGGAAAAAGGGTAATGAAAAACATAAGATGAATATTCCAATTAAAGAACAGGTTTCAGTCAGTTCTCAGTGCATCCTACTCTCTACCCTGTTAARAAAGCTATTTAGAAACGTGCTTCAATGCTGTGTTGTGCTCTTAAGATAGTCTTCAAGAGAAATGTTTTTTAGTAATTTTAACAGGATTCATTTGAATTGGAAATCAAGAAAGAGAGGTCTTACATTAAACTCTGCCAGACAAGCAGAGTGTATTCATCCATTTCACAAGAAGGTATATTGATTTGCTCTAGATAATACTAAAACAATGAACAGTGTGCTAAGTCTGTTGAAGACACATTGTAATAAACCAACCTGCTCCTTCCCAAGTGTGCATGGGCACACACAGATGTTCTACGTTAAATGCACAGCAGACAATTGCATATGCATACAAATGTCTGTGTTTGGGCACAGAGAGTGAATAATGCACATTGTATTTCGAAAGCTGTAAATGGGGTTTGGCATCAAAAAAGATTTTATTCACSTAAACTAACACGAGTGAAAGTTCTCACCATCATCTTTCTCCTTTCTTTTCCTCCTCTGTCTTGATTCCTTTCCTCAGCTCCCTCTAGTACATGCGGGTAAGTATTGCACTAGGAGCTTTTATTTTGTTCTTTCTGTACTAACTGAATTAGTCTAAAACCCCAAATACATCAAGAAAGTTGTCTGGTAAAGAATTTTTTT